>NC_079159.1:3520900-3827800 GCF_947563725.1 Argiope bruennichi | reverse complement strand
CTATGTTATTACTTTCGTAATGCAGAAGACAGTTCAGATTGTATTACCTGCTTTCAATAAGTTGTTTTCCAGACACCAAATTTTCATATTTTTCCTGAAAGCAGAAATAGAACAAAACTCGCATTGCAATGATAGTGATAATTTATCGATGAAATATATTACAAATTTGTAACTAAGATAATTTTTCTTGCGTATGGCGTTTACGCTTGTCCATTTCTTTTCAAATTAATTACGGTGAATTCGCAAATTTTTTACCTTAAGGTGGCTTATTTTCTTGTATAATTTCAAATAATCGCCAGCCCAGATAGCAGCTATCTTTAAGCATGAAGATTTTTCTGCATGAGAATTATCGAGTCTTCCCAAATTTGGCTAAAAGTGTTTACAATTGCTATCAAAAAAGTTTCCTTTACGCTTGATTTAAAATGTATATATTGTAGATATATTTCGCAAATTTTTATCAAAATTTTTACAACACATGGTAAAAGTCAGGAATATATTTCATTAAAAATTTCAAATATTACAGAGAAGAAAGAGAACGTACATTAAATTTTGTTCTCGCAGTGAAATTTCTGCATCCGAAATATTGCAAAACTTTTAAAGACGACTTTTTGCCAAAAACTATGAATTTGATTAGTATTAAAGTTTTAAGATGCTAAAGAGTTTGTCGCAGATTCGCTGTCTAGTAGATCGTTTGCTACAATTAATGATCAAGATATGGATAAGGTCTGATAACAGAAGTTTAGAGGATTGTCCTTCGATAAGAGATATTACTGAACAAGTTAGTAAATAATTTTTTTCTGTCAACCAATTTCAAGCGACCATTTATAGGTACGATCATCATAGATCATTACGGATCGCTTTTCGAGTTGTTCCAAACACTTTAAATTTTTCCAAAAACAACAACGTGCTCCAGCCCCATTGGCCAAAAAGTTATTTTCACAAGATGTCTCTTTCCTAAAATGCTTTATTGCCGCTTATAAAACTTTGATATGTCCTTTTGATACAAAAACAATTCAACGGTCAAGTAAATGTAGTTTGAAAGATAAATGTTTGGAAGACAAGAAAAAAAAATCAATATCGCTTAAAATTTAAAGTAAGAAAGTTGACTTTTTTTAAAAACTTTTTGGGTGGTGTACATTATGAATTTCCAGCATCTGGTCAAAGAGTCGATTAAGATTATTATTTGAATGTTTAAGCGTCATCTGCATGAAGCCAATTATTCCACAAAAATGAATCTTTCTCCATAATATCCTTAAAGGCTGACATGTTTTTGTTTTTTTAAATGTAACATTTTGATTATATATAATGCCATTAAATTATGATAACTATATATAAATTTTATCAAATATATATGATTTTTGTTGCCACAGCTATGTTTTGAACAAAGTATTATTCTGAAAAAAAATGCAGAATTATATACTTGAATTTCTTACAATTATACAAGAAAGTTAGTCACAGCATTGATTGAATTGAAAACAAATTTCTGGGCTTCATTTTAATTTTTACCGCTCGCTTGGTAAAATAAAATTGCTTGATTAAATGCTTACAATGTTTTGCTGATCACATTCGCCGGTTAAATTCTTTAAATCTCAACGCAATTACTTTTATTGGAATTCGAAATTAATAGCTGCAATATCAGTAAAGTCTTCCCTATTCTTTGAATAAAGAATTGTATAAATGTTTGAAGCCTAAAGTATGCGTGCAGTCTAGTGTAGGTCCCAGCGGTTGAAGGTTTAAAATAGTAGAATTATCCAAACAAAACCATTTAAAATTTTTTTTAGAAATCACCAAATATTTTTAAAAATATAGCATAAATAGAAAATGTTCGGTAAATTTCATACATTGAATTTTTTTAAACTGTTTTTAGCTACAAAAAAAGTTCAGAGCCTACTTTCTTAAGAAACGAATCAACATTAAACTGTTTATCAATAAGAATAATATAATAATTAATGAAATAAATTAAAAATATGGTGCTAAGAATCTGCTTACCTTCAATTTGTTCTTTGTCATTATCACTGCGGTTGCGCTGGAATCAAACTAACGAGAAGAAAAAACTCAAAGCAGCATAACATTTAAAGAAATAAATTCTAAAAAAATAAGTGGTGACACAAGATTTTACTTTAAAAAAGTTTTAAGAACTTTTGCTACATCTTTAGATATTACAGCGTGTATTAAACAATAAGGGCAATTTTTCATTGACAGTAATGGAGACTTCATTCTAAGTAACTCCAAAGAAAGTGACATATCTATACATTAGAAAGAACTGTCAATGAACAGAAAGTGACATATCTATAAATTATTATTTTAATCTATAAAATTATGATGGAATAATTCAGGTTGCTGAGGGAAAGTATTTCTTGTTAATTCTGAATGTTTATACAAAACCCTAATTCAGCAAGTATAGTTTTATATATTTAGTACAGTTTTTACAGATAACAGTAGTATCACGTATAAAATGCATAAATTATAAATGGACAGTGCTTGAATTGAAGTGATTCATTGAAAAGGTTTTTGACGTGATTATCGCAACATGATCGGAATTAAAAGATTTGGAACGCGGAGTGGTAATTGTAGTTAGACTCATGGGACATTCGATTTCGGAAATCGTTAGAGAATTCAATATTCTGAAATCCACGAAGTCAAGAGAAGGTCAAAAATACCTAATTGCAGACACAACCTCGTACCATGGGTAATGCGGCGGTCGATAGCCTGCACTTAATGATCGAGATTAGTGACATGTGCGTAGAATTTTTAGTGTTAACAGAGAAGCAATATTACATGAATTAACCGCAGAAATCAATGTGGGACGTGTCCGTTAAGACAGTACAGTGAAATTTGGATTCAATGGGTTAAGGAAGCGGAAGACTTATTCGAGTGCTCCAGTGTTTTTATTAACAGCACCACATCGCCTGCAGCGCCTCCCCTGGGCTCGCCACTATATCGTTGGACACTAGACTTCTGAAAAACTATGAATTGATGAGATGAGTCACGATTTCAATTGGTAGAGTTCAGAATGTGGCGCAGACCCCATGGACCATGGGCCCAAATTGTCAACAACATAGAATCGACTGGGTCCAACTGAACCAATCATTGACTAGAAATAGTTATGTTCAGCTACTTGAAGACTACTTGCAGCCATTCGTGCCACCCAAACAAAGAGGACAAAGCGCCATGTTATCGGACCACAGCTGTTCGCGATTGGTAGGAAGAACATTCCTAACAATTCTAGGGAATGATTTGGTCACCTAGATCGTCTGACATGAATCTCATCGAACATTTATGGGACATAATTTAGAGGTTAGTTCGTCCATAGAATTTTGCACCAGCAATTATTCCATCATAAAACACTTTCGCAATTATGGATATCTACATAGCCCGCGTGGCTTAATATTTCTGCAAGGGACTATTATTTATATAATTTGAAATATATAAATAGAAAGCTTAGAAATAGTAAAAAAAAATCATTTTCATCTGATGAATCGCCAAAGTTTAGATCTCACCGAAAACAAAATTGAAATTCTGTTGGTCTGTCTGTCTGTGAACAAAAGAATAGCAAAATTGGCAGATGAAATACAATGCACAGAAATTGCATATATTTTTTTTATAAATTTTGAACCATATCCATAAAAGGACCGCCTAACTCTCTATCTTTGTTGTATGAACACGATAATTCACACACTCACAAATAGATAAATTGAAATTTAGCATAAAAATTTAGCACTAGATTTAAGTATAGATATCGAGTTTTGTATCAATTCGTCATCGGTTTAATCAGTTGGCCATATCTGTATTTATATGTATGTGGATGGGATAATTTAAAAATGGCATTCAGCATTTACCGTTTTAGTCTTTAGTTTATACCAGCGATGTAGATTGGGAACCAAATTTCGAATCATATCAATCAAAAAGAGGAGATATTGTTCCGAAATGCATATTCGGTGCTCTTCATTGTACGATGAAGCTAAATGTAAAACGTCTCGTAATTATAAAGCATTCTATAAGCTCGAAAGGGCGCATTTCCATCATCAATTAATGAATAGGTAGGCATATTTCTCTGAGAGATATAAACGCATCTTGGAGTGATACACATCCTTACAAATGACTTGATATCAATCACATTTACTTTCATCTCTTCAAATCATATTGTTGATAGAAGAAGATATGTCTTGCTGTATATAGTCATATGTACGTTTTCTTCGTTTAGCGATTAATCAATAAATCATTCGCAAATTTAATTTTGAAACATTGTTGAATACAATTTAATGGCATCACTCTATTGTAGAGCATTATTATGCAACATGTAAGATGAGCTTACCTGTGGTCTTCCCGCCCTACCAATCATTTGCAGCAATTGCGTTTCCGAATATTCCTTATAGCTTCCTGCGGCATATTGCGCCGTCGATTTGATCACAACCAAATGAGCGGGGAAGTTGACACCCATAGCCAGAGTACTTGTAGATACTAGAAACAAAAGCTGTCATTAAAAATTAAGTATTCACACCTCATATTGTGAGTAAGCGCAATATATTAAAAACGTATTTTCAGTAAAAGATTGCATATTTTTTAGAAACGGCATTTCTTATTAAGTTCCTATTGCCCTTTTATTTTGTGGATTTCATTGTTTTACCATGCAAGGTTGGAGCAGTTATAAAAACTTCAATCTTAAATTAAAGTCAAACATTTTAGTCCAACCAAATAAAAAAATCAGTTCTCCAAATTTACAAGAAACTGATATATTACTCATTTTCCATTTACCGAATGGTGATGGATTGCTCATCTATTATAATTTTTCTTTAAAATGTATTCACATACATTCTAAAGAACTATTAAGAGTAATAGAAGTAATACCTTTCAATAAATTTCGGTGTATGTATATATATAATGATATCTCTAAATCTAAATTAAATCTTAATTAATTTCCTAATTTTTATCTTAATTTAACCCATATTTTCATACTAAAATGTTCTTTTATTTTCTGATCCAATTCTACCTTTCTTATTTAATTAATGCTACACAAGCTCTGTAAAACTGCGAAATCGGCGAGTTCCCACACTCCGGGTGAAGGAATAAAAATCTATCAAACTAAACAAATTCTTTTATAAGATACCTATATTCCCCTTACTTAAATCAACACGTGTAAAGAAATTCCTATCAGAATATCATAGTGTGTTATCACCGGGGAAGAATATTTCTCTCTCTTTCGCTCTTCTGCTCTTGTATTGCTTGTGAACAGACGTCAGTTTCGTCATCGCTTTTTTCTGGTATATCATTTACGCCTCCTGGGATAAAATAAATACGAAGTTTTCAAATTTTCAAGCATGTCCTCTCTCTTCGGCCACGGCTCAAAAATATATATTTTTTACATATGTATGTATTATCAAAATGAGTTTATAACATTTTAACTCTAACTATTCATTTAAACAAATGTGATTAAAAGTAAAATGCTTAAATTTCTCAAATATGATATTATTTTTGAGTAGTAAATTTTTGCATAATACTGATGAACTGACAGATTATTTTTCGGTTTTCATGCCCAAACAATTATTGCAAATACGAAGTTTAACCCATGTCTGTTCATAACATCTGGTATTGGCTTATTCGAATTAATTATTAATTCAAATCTTTGTTTTAATCTTAAGTTTAGGATTATAATTAAAGTTACGATTATATTTAGCTCCTGGGATTATAGAGGACATTTTATTCGTTATAAATGTGGGCAGAATATGTGTAGAATTTTTTTATTAGCGACTTATACATTAAATCATACTTAGATGGCAGAATTGATAATTCATCTTTTAAAAAATTAATGCAGAGTAAATAGCATGTTTCACATGAGCATGAATAGACTCCAGAATATTTATGAATACTGAAATAATTGCATCTTTCACAAAGTTGATATGATTATGATTTTTAATAAGATTTTATTGGGGAAAAAAACATTCCATTGGGTGTGTGATAAACTTTGGGAATTTGTTGGGGTTCCGGAGAATAATTTTTCTTTAGTTTATTTCCTTCTACAAATTTCTGAATTCAAATATTTACTCACGCTAATACCTGAATTTCTGAACAAATATTTTTTGATAATACTTGAGCATTTTTTTGAAATTCAATGTTTAATTTACTTGCCAATTTTGCTATTGGAAATTTCTTATATATATGAATTGAATATGATAATTAATGTTAAGTATAAAAAAATACTGGTTAATTCCAGCATATTTTGATTTAGATGAACTTTTAATAACAAAGAATATCTGTAATAAGAAAAATAAGAGTAATTACTAAGGACATGCAACCGAGCTGAGACAAACATTTCTTCAATCATTCGTCGATCGGAAACGCTGAGACCCGCATGATGAAATCCGATGCCGTTCAGTAGGCATTCTGTAAAGGAAGAAGAATGACTGAAGTTCTAATAATTAATATATAGTTTTTTTTAATATGTCCTTTTAAAGGAGAAAGGATAAAATATTCTTTACTCTGGATGATTAATGCTCTGAAAAAAAAAAAACAATATTCGTATTCTTCAACAGTCGATGGAATTTATTTTCACATTTCAAAAGAACTATTATAAGAGAATGGCGACTTCGTTATAAACCATGCGAGTGACTCTAATAATTCGAACGTTGCATTTAAGATGGGATTCTGCAATCTTTTGCAAAATAATCCCAATTATAATATTATCTTTTCTACTTGTAGAACATCTCATCTTCAGACATGAAACAACTCGAAATCAGATACTGTGAAAAAAATTAAAAATAATTTTTTCGCTAATAGTTCTTCAGTAAGCAAAAAAAAAAAAAAAAAAAAAAAAAAAGAAGAAGTTTTCATTTATTTTTACGGCACTGAAACAAGGGATGAAATTGAAATTTAGTTGGGCTTATTATGATACTATAAAACTTTAAAAAGCTGCATTCCTGGACAAAACCATCTAATGATTTCAATTGTTCAATATGACTATATCTTTTGGGAGAAATTGGATTTTTAAAAGTAAAATTAGTTGATTCAAAGTAAGGTCGATTTTCTAACTAATAGTCCATTGAATTCGAATATTCACAAATAATTTTCGATAGGTTCATTAATTGGAACCTCAATTTTTCAACCACTATTTTCAGTTTATAATGATTATTATGGAATGATTCTCATCACTTGTTCCTCTAAAATTGAATTTCTTCACAAGAAAAAAAAAAGAATTCTAAATTATTATTGGATAATTACTGGATTTAAAATTTTAATTTTAAAGAAAACCCTATAAAAACGGATGAACATTCATATACTTTCTTTTTACATTTTAATTTTTACGTTTTTCACAATTTGATACTTGGCAAAGAAGTAAAGGAAATAACTGAAAATTCCTCATGCTGACTCATCAAATGATTATCTATCTTATTTTCTTTTAGAAGGAAAGAGTACCTCTGAGCTTAGTATCATGCATTGAGTTGGCAACATCTATTAATTGTTGCTTGTGTGCTGCATTATTAACGAAATGGGTTGACTTAGCCAGGATGCAGGCAGTCTGGATAACGCTCTTCCTAGTGGCGCAAAACTGAAAAAAAAAAGAAGTTAATTAATTCTCTTATTCCAAGTAATATTTATTAAATATTATTAAAGTAGAAAATAATTTGCAGAGTGGCAAAACACTAATGTAAATGAATGAGTATAATGTTAAATTTATTGATGGTTGAAAATAGAGATACATTTAAACGTTTCAATTTTATAAATTGCAATAAATTATTTTGTTAATATCGACTATTTACAATATTTCTAAATATTATAAAATATTGAAAACAGGAAGAAATTATAAGAGTTTTTTCATATATCACTAAGCGTTGATAAGTAATATATAAACATGAAAAATTTTAAGACGCTGAGAATCTATAAAGATATTAGCTAATGTAAAAGCATTATAGGACGGTCAAACATTAAACATATTTTATGGCAAAATGAATATTATTCTAGTGTAAATTTAGACAAAGTTGTTTTGTAGTAAAAGCATGCCATAGATACACCTGTTCACAAAAGTAAGCCATTATATCTATTTCTAATGTGAACGATAGAAGAGCGTGAATTCAAAGAGTAATTAAACAAATTATTCTAATTTAAATTAAATACCATACTCTGAGAACATGTCGATAATTAATAGCATCATTCACCAGCATTCTACTCACACTACGGCGCAAAAGTTTCGACAATGAACACATTCTCAGAGATTCCAAAATGCATTCAATTAATTTCATAACAGCTTCAGTACAATGTGTATGTGTATGTGCGTGTAAATATATATATATATATATATATGTAAGCTTAGAAAAATCTGAAATTAAATTTAAATAAATAAGATTGATTATTAAATAAATAACAACGGGAATGTTGATTTAGTAAAATAACAGGATTGCTGATTAATTCATAAATACGAAATTCCATTGAAGCAACTAAATCTTGCATCGATTGGGGCTCGGTTTTATATCATACATCGTCAGTGGATCTCTTAGATCTAAATGCAGAAGAATAGTGCTAGCGTTGCTGCAAACATAGCGATGAATAATGCTTCAAAGACTCTATATCTGGTTAAGAATTGGGCTATCTGTTATCAAGTCATGCAATTTTATTTTCTGATCATTAAACTAAATCTTTGTGACGCTTGCAGTGTGAACTGAAAAATTGTCTTGTTGAACTTCTCACAACTGGCCAAGTAGAAACTCATTAAATGATGGCAGCAAGTTATCTAAGTCTAAATGGCATATACATTTGTTCATTTTAGCAAAAGCATGTTTGAGTCATTACCTAACCACCACCTTGTTTGTAAATGATATAACACTGAAGCTCCTTCCTTGCATAAGTTATGTCAGTACGATGAGATTATCTCGGTTTTTCTTCGCACGCAGTCTCCTACATTTCCGTTTTGCTTTATATCTCAATCCATAAAGTAAAACTCGATAAATAAATTTCCTTGATCAAATAATGGTAGTTGAAACGAGCGTACATTCAACTTTTAAATGCTAAATCTTCTTTAACCTCATCTGTTTGAATTCTTTTCTTTGCGGCATATTGACTAAGAAGTGTTGTTATTTGCAGAATTTAAAAATTCGAAGTCTGTGAAGTCGTCTTTTTTTATATTTGCATAAGCTAACAAACATTCTTAGCAGCTCGCAATTATGTTTAAACTTTTTCAAAATGCCAATTTCAGTTTTTATTCAAAAAGTTAAAAAAATAAAAAAAGTATATTTTGATTATACCATTTTAAAGGGGCTTTTAAATGTGCTAAATTTCTTTGAAATTCTTCTATCCCAATACTAGATGTTAAAGCCGAATGAATGCGAGTGTCTTAACTTTTGTATCGCAGTGTATCATAAATGAAATTCTTAGATAAAATTGAAAACTGGAATAGGAAAATTATTTAAGTCTTATTCTAAGAAAATTAATTTTATATAAATTGGTAATAAAGGGAACATTTTGACTTATTTTAACTAAAAATATTCTGCATTAAATAACTTATAAAAATATTGGTTAAGAAAGTTTAACTATTCTGAAGTATAAAGTGATTCGACAAACGAAACGATGATTTCATTTTCCTTGAAAAAATTGTAACCAAATTAAATGGGGTTGTCATACAAAGAAGGTAAAGAATAACATTTATCATGCCATTAATTTTAGATAGAATCAGATAAGATGACGTAATGAGCTGGTGAAAAACTCACATTCGTTTGAATTTTTTTCACAAAAATAATAATGCCTACGTGATAATGAAACGCGCTGTTCTAGAACATTTCAGTCTCGTACATTAGGCCCCATTTCTTGAAGCTCATACATTCAGTATATGGTTAAATAACTTTTAAAATCGGCAAGACTGAGACGAAGATAGATAAAGGAGGTTAAAACATGACTCATTTAAAAATATACTGAGCATTTGGTAAAACTAACTAAAACTTTTGAAATATTAAACACTAGCCGCCTTTGGCGACCAGCCGATTCGCGAATCTTAATGTTCGTTAAAATTTTGATTATTAAATATTTTATGCAATTCCAACTTTAATAGATTCTTCAGCAAAATATTTTAAAACTTCAAATTTTGATAGTCATATAATTCACTCATAATATTATAAAGGCCTCAGTCATAACGTGATATGTATCTCTCTAATTTTCTGTTACCCCTCGTAGAATTTATGCTTTAAATTAAAGTGTAAAGGATTAATCTGCAATTAATATAATAATATTTTTTTACTGAAACAAAGCATTTTTTTTAATAATATGATTACTGATAATAGAGTCACTGAGCGTTTAAACTTTATGGGCACTAAAGAATATCTTTCTTAATTTATGTAATATCTCAAGAATTTGTCAACAAAATTTTCTCAGATTCATCATGATCGGATCGATTCATTAACAATGTTTCATTTTAAATGCATCAAACACTAAGAAAATAAAATGAATCGTTTAAAATAATCGGTCGAAAACAGGTTTAAAAAAACTACTTAAAAAACGATGTACTTAAAACTATAAGCATATACAAAAGATATATAACTAACATAAATGCAATTTACTTACAAAAGCATACAACTAACCTAAAAGTAATTTAAATAATTGAAAACAGGTTAAAAAAAACTACTTAAAAAACGATGTACTTAAAACTATAAGCATATACAAAAAATATATAACTAACATAAATACAATTTACTTACAAAAGCATACAACTAACCTAAAAGTAATTTAAATCGTCCGTTGATAATGGTTGCCATGCCAACAATCAGAACACAGTGCGCATGCGAGAATTTTCTTCGCCTTTTACGGTAACGCAAGTGCGTGAATTTTTCTACGCCAGTTGGGGTAACGCTATGCAGATAATACATTTTTAATTTCCTTTATTCTGTGTTATTTTAATTCAAAAGTACTTCAGAATGAATCTGAAACATGGATTAATTAACAATGTTTAATTTTAAATGCATAAAACATTAAGAAAATAAACAGAATCGTTTGAAATAATCCGCCGTAAAATGTTAACCCTAGCCTTATTACTGTTGGGAGAAAAAAACTAAAGCCTTACTCATTTGGCGGTGGGGAAAATGGAAGATTTTTTTGGCGGAAAAGTTAGTTTTTAATTAATAGTTAAAATTCTAATTAAAATTTCAAAAAAAGGGACCCCAGGTGCACATTCCCGACCTCTAAGGTATACATGTACCAAATTGGGTAGCTTTATGTCAAATGACCTGGCCTGTAGAGCGCCAACACACACACACACACACATTGAGCTTTATTATAAGTATAGATATTTCTATGCATATACACATTTTTTTAATTTGCCGCAAAATTTAAATAAAGCGCTTTTCTTATTTTTATTTAATGTTGTGATGAATAAATTTGTTCTTTGCTGAATAAACTTCTTTATTTTAGAAATTTTGCTTAGAATTCGATACAGCATAAAATCGTAATATATTTTTTCGGATATCTTTTTTTTGTATAATATTATTGACAGATTTCTGTGAACTTTAAGAAATGAAGGAAAAGCATTACTGACCACAAGCGTCGGTTTTCCTTCAGAATAACTTTGGATCACATGTCCTAGTTTATAAGAAAGGTTCAGATCAAAGCGAAATTCGGAAAGCGTGTCAGAGCATGGGTAACCCAGAACGACCTTTCTTAAATGAACTGGTCTCAAATTGTCATTCATTCTGTAAGACAGAGAACAAAGAATTATATTTTGTCACAAATGTGATATGTTTTATTATATATATTTAATTAATAATTTGAAGAATCAGTAGGAATTCCTAGCTTAACCATAATATGATGTAACTCTTTTGAGCATGCATAATGGTGAAGCCAGGAAAAAAATCCCATGATCCCACAGAAAAAGAAGTCAGTTTCAATTTCAATTTAGTTTTGGTTGATAAGGTGTGTAAGAACGCGACTATATAAAGAATTCGTGCATGTAAAATAAAATATGTAATTATTTGTAAATAATCTTATGCGCCTGTATCCTCGTCTTGAAAATGAAAAAGATAATAAAAAAGGAGAACGCTTGGATTAATGATTTCTATATTTATGTGAACTAATTCATGTTGGAATACCTCGATTCTTCCGATTTAGAAGTTCCCGTAAAGACGGAAAAGAGTTAATTTTCTCCTTCATTGCAATATATTTGAATTTGGGGCCTAGAAATCCCCAAAGAAATAAAACAATCATGGAGTTTTAAATTAAAAAAAACGCAGGATAACATAATTAAGAACATAAAGTATATAATAAATAAATAATAACTGTAATAATAAATTAGAGGTCATAAAATTAAACAATTCGAAACTGTTAATGATTTATAAGATTACTGGAAAACTAAAAAAGTATCACCGATTAACACTGCAAAAACATATCAATAACTTATATATTAATGTCAATCTAAATATTAAGTATACAGATATAATAATATTGAAACATTGACCGAATTTCTTTGAATGCTATTGCTTTGATTTCAGAATATTTTTAACGATGTCAAACTTATATTTCTTAAGCTTTTGTTTCAAATATTATTTATATATTTTAAATATTATCCTGATGACAGAATTACACAATATTTGTAAATGGGAACTTTCAAGCTCCAACAATAAAAACCAATAAAAAAATTTATAAAATTAATTGAATAATGCGTCTCTGATTACGTCAATAATTGTGTTGTTCCCTTTATTTTTAAAGCGTTATTTTGACTGAGATAAAAGTAAAATTCATGTAAGTATCTTATTCTAATTTTTTTAAGAAAATGATATTACATATTTTTCTGAAAGCGGCTGATTAAACTTTGAAACAATTTTTAAATAATCAAAATTTCAAGTTGAAAAATCCACTTCTTAATTATGTCAAATATTCCTTTGAAAGGAGAGGGTAGTGTTGTGAATCAGTTTCCCTCAATATCCTGCAGGGAGGTAACAAAACCCCTTCCTTCATCATGCTGAAGATGTCAGATTTCTAATTCAGGAGGCATGTAATGCTCCACGGTCATTCCTTCCTTTATCATGAATTCTTGACTCAAGGATTAGACGAAATATATTTGAACAAGTGAGAATAGAACTCCAACTATAATTTTTCTTCCTTTTTTTTTTTGAAATAGTTTTAAAATCCAAGAAGCTGATTTAAGAAGCATACTTGTAAGCCACTCCTTTACAGTTGTCCATTCCAAGCCATTCAGCTGCCTGCAACAAAAAATATAGTTGATTTGATTCAAACATTGTAGTTTAACGATTTATAACATTTACATTGCGGTGATATCTTAAATTAATCATTTTATTTTATCTATACTTATAATAAAGCTCAATGTGTGTGTGTGTGTGTGTGTGTTGGCGCTCTACAGGCCAGACCGTTTGACATACAGCTACCAAATTTGGCACATGTATACCTTGGAGGTTGGGAATGTGCACCTGGGGTTTCTTTTTTCGAATTTTTAATTAGAATTTTAATTATTAATTAAAAACTAACTTTCCCGCCAAAAAAATCTTTCATTTTCCCCACCGCCAACTTTTCCGCCAAAAAAATCTTCCATTATCCCCAGAGCCAAACGAGAAAGGCTTCAGTTTTTTTTCTCCCAACAGTAATGAGGCTAGGGTTAAAATTTTTCGGCGGATTATTTCATTCGGTTCTGTTTATTTTCTTAATGTTTGATGCATTTAAAATTAAACATTGTTAATGAATCAACCTTTCAGATTCATTCTGAAGTGCTTTTGAATTAAAATAAAACAGAATAAAAGAAATTAAAAATTTCTAATCCGCATAGCGTTACCCCAACTGGCGTAGAAAAAAATCACGTATTTGCGTTACGTAACCGGCGAAGAAAATTCACGCATGCGCATTCTGTTCTGATTGTTGCCATGACAACGTTATCAATGGATGATTTAAATTATTTTTGGGTTAGTTGCATGCTTTTGTAAGTAAATTGTATTTATGTTAGTTATATATTTTTTGTATATGCTTATAGTTTTAAGTACATCGTTTTTTAAGTAGTTTTTTTAAAACCTGTTTTCAACCGTTTATTTTAAACGATTCGTTTTATTTTCTCAGTGTTTGATGCATTTAAATTTAAACATTGTTAATGAATCGATCTGCTCATAATGAATCTAAGAAAATTTTGTTGACCAACTCTTGAGATATTACATAAATTAAAAAAGATATTCTTTAGTGCCCATAAAGTTTAAACGCTGAGTGACTCTATTTTCAGTAATCAGATTATAAAAAAATTGCTTTGTTTCAGTAAAAAATATTATTATATTAATTGAAGATAAATTCTTTCCAGTTTAATTTAAAGCATAAATTCTACCGTTTTCAACCGTTTATTTTAAACGATTCGTTTTATTTTCTTAGTGTTTGATGCATTTAAATTTAAACATTGTTAATGAATCGATCTGCTCATAATGAATCTAAGAAAATTTTGTTGGCCAACTCTTGAGATATTACATAAATTTAAAAAGATATTCTTTAGTGCCCATAAAGTTTAAACGCTGAGTGACTCTATTTTCAGTAATCAGATTATAAAAAAATGCTTTGTTTCAGTAAAAAATATTATTATATTAATTGAAGATAAATTCTTTCCACTTTAATTTAAAGCATAAATTCTACGGGTACTAACAGAAAATGAGAGAGATACATATTACGTTATGACTGAAGGCCTTTATAATATTATGAATGAATTATATGATAATCAAAATTTGAAGTTTTAAAATATTTTGATGAAGAAGCTATTAAAGTAGAAATTGCATAAAATATTTAATTATTAAAATTTTAACGAACATTAAGATTGGCGAACCGGCTGGTCGCCAAAGGCGGCTAGTTCATAATAATTATACTTTCGAATGTTTATTGCTACTCCATATCTTGGAGGATGAAATTAAGTACAATCCTAGAAGAATAGATATTATTAAAAAGTGAGATTCAGTAGTTAAGTATTTGATTAATTTAAAGTTTTTTTCACAGTATTATTTGAATCAATATGTATCCGTTTTTCTGGATGCTGTTTGATACAACGGTTGCAGTGACTCTTAGTATAGGCGATATTTTGTGAATACAATCAAATAAGTAATATATTGGGACAATTATATAAGATGTCATCAGAGCTCCGCATTTTCATTTAACAAAAAGAAAAATGCCAGTTAAGATAAATTAAACTTGCATTCGTCAATAATTTACTATGCAAAAAATGAGCACTGAACAATGATCTCGTATACATTCTGTTTCTAAAGTTGCTATCAGAATTAACTTGCATTATTATAGCACTGAAATCTTTGGTTTGATTTTATAGCGAATTTTATCTAGCAAAAAACAAACAAATTAATATATATATTTCAAATTTTTATTACAACATTTTATTTCTTTTTTTATAATCTCAAAGATGTAATGAAGGCGATTTCGGTGTCCCACGCACCAGTGGAAGAATGGAAAAATATGCCAGCTTATTGCACCATTTTAATATCACGACTCGAATATTTCGCCCCCCCCCCCCCGAAAAGCACTGTTCTGTGGATGATATTTACCCATTTGACACCTTTGAAGGTAGTTGGTAATCATACCATCTCCAAGGTAATATCATTCATTTTCACAATAAAGATACATTTAACTTACATCTTCGGCGTTCGGAAATGTGGCGGAGACGGCAACGAACCTCAGAGAGGGTTCTTGGGCGCCTGGTTTTCCCCTTGCCTCGCCGAGCAAGACGTTTTGGATGGTTTTCATCCGGCTGAGAGCAGCTTCCATGGTGGCACCACGCTCCTCTTCATTCAAAAGGTGAATCTTAGGAATATAATTGGCTGTCTCAGAATTATGAAAAAGTTATTCAATGTGAAAGATAAAAAAAAAAATCTATTATCGCTGAAACATCAAATGTTTATCCATATATGTTTTATCATTATTAATTACGCAGGTCTGCAAAGAATGTTTTCTGAAAATTGTATCTTAATTTACGATCTTGATTCCAAAGATGAAATCTATGGTTTTTTCAATTACGTAAGATTTCTTTTTTCATCGAAAGATTTCATATGTTGGAAGAAATAATTTAAAATCAAAATGTTATAACTTTATAAATGCATATTTATATTCTACTTCTGTTGTGATTTAAAATGAAATGAATTTTTTTAAAAAAGGTCACAAATTTTTCCAAAATTATACTATCTTCTTTTCGAAAGTTCATTTTCTACTTTTCTCCTGGTGAAATGGACGACAATCTCTTCTTTCTAACTTCAGCACTTAGGGGAGCCAGGGACTAATTGTAACATGCACATTACATCGTGGGTTTTAAATTTTTAATTAGAAATTTTGTTAAACCTGATTATTATGGTGAGCCTTATTACATCAACACAGTTACTGAACCAGACGAAACAGATAGTGAGAAATTGTGAGTGCTCCATTTTGACTAGTCAGTTTTGAAAATAAATATTTTGCAAATTTTGATTTAAGATAATTTAACTGATTATTTTTAAAAATATTTTGTAAATTTTGATTTAAGACAGGTTAATTGATTATTTTTAAAAATATTTTTACACATTTACTTTGTCTATGTATCAGGATTTAAGAAGACGGTTTAATTTTTTTTCCTAATTGCAATATATTTTTTATAAATCTATAAAAACGTCCGAAACTATGCGAAGGAGCAAGTTGTTAAGATAGCAACTTGCGAAAGTTTTTTCAGTTGTGCTTGGTTCACGTACTTAGACTTTTTGCTTTAAATATTATAATGCGTCTTCAAATATCATATCTTTCTCTACGGATTCACCTTTGAAAGAGTCTAACAGAGACTTTAAATTTAAAGAAAAAGATTTAAAGAATTAATTCCAACCATCTGATAAAGAAGCAGTGGAAATAAAATAATTATATAATTCATAAGAAATAAAAGCAAGAAAAAAGTATATGAATAAGGAGAAGGTATAAGCGAAAAACATAAAAGCAAAAACAATGTAAAAAAGAGTGAAGAAAATAATTCTGAATTAACACACAGATTTTAAAGAAGACGAATGATCTTCCTTTAGTTTTCGGAGATGTCTACATCAGCTCTGATGATTTTTTAAAATTATTATTATCGTATATTTCAGTAACATCCTATTTTGAGGCAAAGGTAGGGCTCATTTGCAATAGACCCAACGATCAGGTCAGAGAATAGCGTCTGTGATGGCATTTCCTCTTCCTCTTTCGCGGGGCGAAGACATTTAGCCCCGACAGATTTAGCGCAGCATCAAATCTGCTTAGACGGTGGTTCTTCGGCGAAATCGGATATCTAATAGGGAATGCTCTAGTCTGGAACACAAGACATCACTGTCTTCTTAACCCAATAAAGATAAATGAGTTCAATGCTTCATTAGAAACATGTTGGTACAAGATGTGTACGATAGGAAACATTTTACTACTTGCTTTCGTTCATTTCAATTCTAATGCAGAATGACTTCTGTATTGATCGATTAAATACTTTTATTCTTATTTTACTGTAAACTATTTGATATTATTTGTTATCATTATGTTAAGTGGTAGTAATCACCAAATGTCTTATGTAGCTTAATTAATAAAAGAATGGTAAAGAAAAAAGAATCTTAAATATTTTTGCTTCTATTGTTACAACTTGCTGCATATCCGGGGTAAGTTGTAAGAGCCGACTGGTTTTGAAAAAATATTTCTTGTGCTAAAATCAACAAAATTATTGAATGTTTTTATATATATAATGAATGAATAATTGTCATAAAAAATAGTTATAATCATAGAATCCCGAATACATTAAAAAATATTAACATTTTTTTTCTTCCAAAAATTGTTGCAATTAAACATTGCCTTTCCTACTCGATTATTATTCTTATATTCTACTCTCCTTGATATCGCCGTTCTATTCCTTTTATATTTTAGTGAAGTCTTCCCTTCTACTGCTCGTTGATTACATTAAATTTTTTAGCGGATTCAAGCGCGAATGTAGTTGGTGAAATTTTCATGCTCATATTGCACTATATCTTGAAATTTGCTAACGTCTCATCCATGAAAAATTTGTAAATTGAATCTCTAAGTTGCTAAGAAAGCTATTTATTGTTCATTCGAAAGATTCCATCTTTTCTTTCAATTTTTCCTATTTTGAGCAAAAATTTTCATTCTTTATCTATTTTTTTCATCGGATCTTGCAAATTATTTTGTCTGGATTCTTTCAGTTTTTCATGATATAAATGTGGGAACTATTCATAAAAATATTTGAAACACTTTTCTCATTTGGTAAAGCCTTGAAAAAATTTTATGATTTGAAATTTTTACGAGATGATGTAAGTAATAACTTTTTTGTATTATTAGAAATACTCTTTCGAATATTTTTGACTCCATATCACAATATCTTTCCTTTTGCTATTCTTCCTTCAAACGAATGCTCTTTATTAACACGATTTCTCTATTCTCAAAGACAATTGGGAATTTTATGCAACTAGTTTATAGAAACGATAAAGATTAATCTTCAAATCACCACACATTACCCATTTGTATTCTGCATGCAAAACATTAGATTAAGCACAAGATTTCAATGATCTAACAAAACATGGATGGGAGTGTAACAGGAATAGTAAGAAAATGGGAAAAAATAGTGAAGAAAGCGAGGATAGGAGAGGTCATCATTGCTCATGCTAATCCAATCTGAACTTGCTTTTCTCTGACTTGAATGCTGTTTTTATTAAATATTTTACAAATTTAAATAAAAGCGTTAAATAAATAATAGTTGATTCTTTCTAGTATAGAATATACAGGGTGTACTAAAAGTATGGAACAATCTTCTATATCTCTAAATATTTTACCTAGAAATATGCTTCGATTTACCAGGTTTCATTAAATAAGATAAGAAATTTAGCTTCTATGGAGGCTAATAGGAAAATTTTTTTAAATTAAATTTTTATGCATCCTTTATAGTGTAAAAGTATCACTTAGTAAAATGTTTTTCTTACATTTATCTACGTTCACACAAAATTCCTCCTTTATATCTACAAAATTTGCACAGATATACTTATTTTTAAATTTAAAAATACTAATCACATATTTAGATGAAAATATTTAATTTAGAAATGAAAATTTCTAATTCTAATTCTAATGAAATTCAATATAGAAAAACTGTAATATGTAACACAGTTTGTGATATGTAATATGCAACAAACTGTGATAGTAATCACACAATCATCATGGCTTGAAAAAAATTTACTAATCCATACAACGTTCACTTTCATTGATCGACAGTTGCAAATTCCACTTTATAGAAAAGAAAAGAAAAATTTGAAAAACTAAATTAAACATTCAAAATATGTCAGAGAAAAAATGGAATGAATAGCAAGAAAATAAAATTTTTTACTTGCTCTTTTGCGCTTACTAAAAGAATAACATATTCCAATAATAAAGAAAATTTGAATATGAGGGCAGTTTATGCTGTACACAATTATAATACCAGCTTGGTTGCTGCAGAAACAAATATCATTTTCTGAATTTCTGTATTCTTCTAAGAAGTGTGTCTAGTGAATACAGATATCAGGATCCTAATTTTCCCGAAGAAGAATGGGGAGGATGAGTCGTTATACATGTGATACAAAAATTGGCATTTTGTCTTATTTTTCAAATTACACTCATGCTAGTTTGCGAACACTCAGTCCAGAATTCAACATTCCAAAACCGACAATTTAAAGAATATTTCAACGTAGTAAGTGGCATTCATATAGAATACATTTACACCATTGACCTCTAGAAATTTACAACTGGGCCCAGTTTTAGATAAAATGAAATCTTTCTTTTCTGGAAAATGCAATTTTGACAGACGAATGTTGCGTTAATTCAGATAGAGACATTAATTTTACAAATTATCGCTTTTGGAACGGTAAAAATCTATCTTTCGTGCTAGAGGTTCATCATTTATGGTAACTTTCTGTAAAGTCTTAATATATTTCGATTTTGGTAAATTCTTTGTTTGATTCCATTTTATACAACAGTATGCCAATTTGTTCAATTTTTTTTTTGGGGGGGGGGTATTTATTTTATTATGTTTGAACTAAGGATGCATTGGCTTTGTCAGATGCTCTGTAGATCTTGGTTCTACGAACTGAAGCTAGTCCTTATATCGCATGTGATGAGCTCGATCTCATATGCGCAAGTATTGTTAAAAAATTAACTTTGTATAGGTATCGAAAGTGTTCATTTTGAACAAGTTTTTAAGCAGTTTAATTAATGTATTATCTTACTATGTTTTAAAATTTAATGTCAGTTAACAAATGAATTATTATTTTTTGATTATGTTCTTTTAATAATCTTTCGTAATGTTTATATTATATATCTGAAATTTAGTACAAAATTTTTCCTCAAACATCGGCCAGAAGCACGAAAAAATGTTAGAATAAATTTGTCATTGATTATTGCAGCAATGTTACGGATCAAAGCATGAAATTTTGTAAATGCATAGATAAATATAAGATACATATTTTACTAACTGACACTTTTTAGCCTTGGGGACAGTATAAAAATCTAATTTTTCTTTATATCATCCTTTTTTTCAGAAGCTGAAGTTTTTCATACATTTTGGAATCATATTTGATGAAACTTTGTCGTAGGAAATATATGTTTAATCGCAATAGTTAAGAAAAAATAAATACTTAGTCCACTTCTTTTGAACACTTTCACATATAGTGAATTATTACTTAAAGTATGAATTGTTTAATGAATTCATACATATATTATTTTACTGCTCTTAAATACACATAATTTGTGCGCATTAAACTTATAATTTCAATTAAAGCTTTTCTTGGAGAAATTTTTTAAAAATCATTTTTCAGTAACGAACAACCAAAAGGCTATAAATAACTGTATAGTAATTTTTGAGACAACATTTTCATAATAGAAATTAATGCTTATCTGTCTGCTTGTTTGTATTGGTGCTCTACATGGTAGATCTTTTCATCCAGTGTTTTTAAATTTTGCATAAATATAGTTTGAAGGCTATGAAATACCCAACTTGAAGTGTTTTAGTAGAAATTTTAATTAGTAAACATTAAGCAAATTTTTTTTTTTGAGTTTTCTAGCAATAATTTTTAATATCAACGTGTAATAAATCATTTTTACTGAACCATAAAATTCTGAATATTATCTTTTGACTTAATTTTTGTCCATTTTTTTTCACAAATTAAAAAATTAGAAACATTAAGGCGTTTTTACGTTAATAACTCTTGTTTTTGCAATGAAACTCAAATAATTTTTGTCGCAATATTATATTAAAATATTTAAACGCGGGCATTTCTTCCACCATTGAAGGAAATTAATATTATTGTAAGTTTTATTCTTTATTTCACTGCTTATTTTTAATTCTATTAATTTTTTCATTAAAAGTGTGAATAATAAATACATAACTGTGAAGTCCTCCAATAGTGAAATATTTTATGAAATATATCTGGTAAGTACAATGATTATGGTGCTATTTTTTCTTATGGACATGAGATTGCGCGCTGGGCAGTCATGCTGTTTGAGGTAAAATGTGCACGGGATTTTAATTTCGAAATAAATGCATGTTTTATATGAGGAATAAATGGGTGGAAATCAGTGCAATTAAATGTGGATAACGAGAATAGATATCTATTTTATCTGAGACGTTTATATTAACAGCAGTAACTAAAAAAATAAAGATTAAGTGTTTATCAAAATTTGCAGTCTAAAATGCTGAAAGGAATTTTTGTTAAGGAAACCATGAATATTAAATTATATATAACAAATTCAATCGAAGTTAAACATAATCAGTGTCTCCAGTTACCAAATGAATCGCTGAAAGCAATTAAATTTAAAATAAGAATAAGCTGAGATTTTGCTGGCAATGTGAACCTGTATAAAATCGATAGTTGGAGGGCATGTCGATAGCTATAGAGAATACCTTAGAGGTAGATACTATTTACATGTACTAAGGCAATACCTCATCTATGAGAAGCAACTTGACTGTCTGTACGAGGTTTTTGTTGTTTTTCCATAGTCTTGTTATACTGTCCCACTTTTCCTGAAACAATCCAGAAAAATTCAGAGTTACATAAGGTTGTAGAATAAAATAATTTTCAAATATTAATTCATGTCTCAAAAAAAGACAGAATGGAAAGGTCGCATTAAACTGTTTGATGGTGTTCATAGTATAGTGTTTAGTCACACTTTAATATTTGGTAAACAATTTTAATTTTTTATAGAGATTCTCAATACAATTTATTCTGATAAGGACTTTTTAAGGATCTAATTTCTAGTTTAGATAATGAGAGCCTGGCAAAAAATAAGTCGGATAAAGAAGACCTGTAGATCATTTCAATAAAAATAGCGTCATAGATATTGATGAAGAACAAAGTTTTTGTTTTGAAATCTGAAGGCGCTGGTGAATTACTAGTAAAAAAGAATATACTGAAACATGAAATGGTTTGATCATTGGTATTTGCTAATTTTCTGTCGTCAACAATTTTCAGATCAAGAAATATGTGAAAAAGTATGAGCTTATGTGAAAAATACACTTATGTAGTTTATTTTAAGCTTTTAATAGGAAAAGTATATTGAGGAATGCGTTTATTTTATTTCACAGAAACAATGTAAATAAAAAAGAGATCAGAATTTCCTTAGTGAAATTGATATGGATTGAAAGATTTCGCTTTCGTCGTTTTCCAATCGAATGCATTTGTGCTCTTTATCAAGCCTCACTTCCAATGATTTTTAGAATCAAACATAGTTATTTTAGAGGATTTAATACATTTGTTATGATTTCGGAAGAAAGATATACGCATGTACACATATTATATAATACGGCAAAAAATGCTAGATGCAGCTTTTGCATTTATTTCTTATTATACTGTTAATCTATATACTTATACAGCCCGAGTAAAAACTTTAAGGCCAGTAAAAATTTTTGAGAAAATGTAAAATGAAATAAAAGGGATTCAGATAATATTAATTATTAAAGTTCATTGATAAGAAATAAATGCCATAAACATAATTTGTAAATACATAATTATGAGAAACATGTGGTTATTTAAAAAGTTAGTATTTCTGCCTGAGTAAAAACTTTAAGGCCACCATTCATTTTTTAAAAAATAAATATAATATAATCGTGTAATTACCATTGCAACTACTAGCTTGTGACAACGCTGCAATTTTCATATTTGTCATACATTTCTTCGAAGTATTGGTGATCTTTGTGAAGATGGCGAAGGGTAAGAAGTTAACTGATCGTGAAAGAGGACAGATCGAAGCTTTGTCTTCAACAGGAATGAGTAGTCGTGCTACTGCGATAAAGATAGGAAGATCAAAGACTGTAGTCAACAATTTTTTTAAATTGAAAGACAATTATGGTAAAAAGAATACTGGGGGAAGACCTAAAGCTTTGTCCTCGCGTGATGAAAGAAGAGTTTGCCAACTTGCATCTACTGGAAAGTACTCAACCAGGAAACTGATTCCGACGACAGGTTTAAAAGTTTGTCAAAAAACGATTTATAACACAATTAGAAGGTCTGGAAGGTTCACTTATACAGCAAAATTGACTAAGCCTCAGTTACTGCAGATACACAAAATAGAGCGTTTGATCTTTGGCCAGAAAGTCATGACCTGGGACAACCGATGGATAGAAATTATTTTTTCTGACGAAAAAAAATGGAATTTGGATGGACCAGATGGCAGGAATTTCTACTGGCATATAAAAAATGAAAAAGAAATATTCTCCAAGCACTAATTAGGTGGAGGATCTGTCATGACGTGGGGCTGTTTTGCTTACAATGGTGTGGGCTCAATTCCATTCGTTTCAGGTAGAATGAATTCACAAGGATACCAAAATGTCCTAACAAATCATCTTTTGCCAAATGCTGAATGTCTTGCTGGAGAAAATTGGAAATATCAGCAAGACAATGCAACTATCCATTCGAGTAACAGCACAAAAAATTGGTTCCAAGTCAACAATGTTGAAACTGTGAAATGGCCAGCTAGATCACCTGACCTCAACCCAATCGAGAACCTTTGGGGTGACTTAGCAAGAAGAGTTTATGCAAATGGGAGACATTTTATATCAACAACAGGGCTGAAATCTACAATCGAAGATGAATGGTATAAAACCGACCCCACCCTTTGTTAAAAACTTGTTTCATCCATGAAAACAAGAATATTTGAAGTAATTCGAAGAAATGGCTCCTACACAACCTTCTAAGAATTTGTAATTTTTTTCTTATATGTTATTTTCTATGTTGGCCTTAAAGTTTTTACTCAGGCTCAAATATTCCTCTGTGTGTTCTGTAATATTTTCCAATAATAAAATATTTGCAAATTAATTTTTCTACTTTTATTACTTTTATTTATACTAAATAATTATCAATCAAATGGTATTTTAATTCCTCAGTTTATATGTTTCCATTTTCTCAAAAAGTTTTACTGGCCTTAAAGTTTTTACTCAGGCTGTAATAAAGCTCAATGTGTGTGTGTGGATGTTGGCGCTCTACAGGCCAGACCGTTTGACCTACAGCTACCAAATTTGGTACATGTATACCTTGGAGGTTGGGAATGTGCACCTGGGGTTCCTTTTTTCGAATTTTTAGTTAGAATTTTAATTATTAATTAAAAACTAACTTTCCCGCCAAAAAAATCTTCAATTTTCACTACCGCCAAATGAGTAAGGCTTCAATTTTTTTTTTTTCTCCCAACAGTAATGAGGCTCGGGTTAACATTTTTCGGCGGATTATTTCAAACGATTCTGTTTATTTTCGTAATGTTTTATGCATTTAAAATGAAACATTGTTAATGAATCGATCTTTCAGATTCGTTCTGAAGTACTTTTGAATTAAAATAAAACAGAATAAAGGAAATTAAAAATTTCTAATCCGCATAGCGTTACCCCAACTGGCGTAGAAAAAATCACGTATTTGCGTTACGTAACTGGCGTTGAAAATTCACGCATGCGCATTGTGTTCTGAATTCCGCATTGTGTTGACAATTATTTTCAACGGATGCGGACTGGATTTAAATTATTTTTAGGTTCGTTGCATGCTTTTGTAATTAAAATGTATTTATGTTAGTTATATATTTTTTGTATATGCTTATAGTTTTAAGTATATCGTTTTTTAAGTAGTTTTTTTAAAACCTGTTTTCAACCGTTTATTTTAAACGATTCGTTTTATTTTCTTAGTGTTTGATGCATTTAAAATTAAACATTGTTAATAAATCGATCTGCTCATAATGAATCTAAGAAAATTTTTTGACAAATTCTTGAGATATTACATAAATTAAAAAAGATATTCCTTAGTGCCCATAAAGTTTAAACGCTGAGTGGCTCTATTTTCAGTTATCAGATTATAAAAAATTGCTTTGTTTCAGTAAAAAATATTATTATATTAATTGAAGATTGATTCTTTCCACTTTAATTTAAAGCATAAATTCTACGGGTGCTAACAGAAAATTAGAGAGATACATATTACGTTATGACTGAAGGCCTTTATAATATTATGAATGAATTATATGGCAATCAAAATTTGAAATTTTAAAATATTTTGATGAAGAATCTATTAAAGTAGGAATTGCATAAAATATTTAATTATTAAAATTTTAACGAACATTAAGATTGGCGAACCGGCTGGTCACCAAAGGCGGCTAGTAAATAATAGTTAAATATTACTAAAGTGTAAAATTTTAAAACATAGCTGTTGTAATCAGTTACTTTTTAACTTACAGTTAATTCTCTGCAATATATTATTAATTTATTCTAACAATTATCATTATATATTATTATCAAATAATTTTATAAAGGAGATAAATTAAGGAATTGATCATGTTACGTTTATGTTAGCTAATGAGAGGAATATTAAAAGAGATAATGCTTTTGAGTGAGATTACATGAATAAATTTTATCATTAAAATGATAAGACAAAAAAAGAACATTTTGCCTTTCTTACAGGCGTGGTGAGGATGATGGTGTACTTTTGCAACTCAAAGTAGTCTTCATTCTCGGTATCTCCCGTGAGCTGCATGCACGATGCTCCCAGACACTCAAACTTCTGCCGCCAGTCTTCAAAACGCTCGTGGCAGAGGCTCTTCACGGGCGCCACTGCAATATACAATCCCAAAATGACAATGAAATCTTTTAGAAATTATTACAGTTATAAGCAACAGAAACGTAAATAACTTCATGCTACCGATAAGCTATGTTTATGGTCTGCAAAATAGACCAGCGTTTTTTGTTTTTGTTTTTTTAGCATACAATGGATGGATTTGGATTGCTTCTATAATTATCTTGAATGCTCCTGATTGTTTCTCATAAAAAATATTCACAATTAAATTAGATTATATAGACTAGTCATCTTCTGTTTCATGCAATATATAAATGCAGAGCAATTTTAAATTGTCTTATTTGCCTCTACTTTCATTTTCATTGGTAAATGGAAATGCATTCTTTAGACGAAAGAAAACAATAATCTATGAAGCAATCGCAGTTTGTTAGTTCAGACACGAGCAGTGCTTCAAATAATATTATATAAGAGAATAGATTAAAATAAAATTCTGACAAAAGACCTTTACTACTAACTAGAATGAAATTTTTTAATTGTAATTACCTTTATTTTCATTTAGAGAACTACCAACATATCTCTCTTTCAATAAATTTCTAATAAAAAAATCCGACTGTATATTGAAGCAAAATATTTCGTTTGGGCAATGTGAAAGTGAAACCATCACCAAATAATAGTTAACGCAAAAAAGTGAAGGAAAACAAATCAAGAAAGGTCAAACTTGTGGAGGAAGGAAAGGAAGAAAAAATACAGAGTGGTAAAAAAAAAAAACTTCCCTTATATATGAAAAACCTAGCGGCCTGTCCGCTCAACCAATCGAACCAAAATTTCAGACATGGTTGTTTGAAGGTATGCGCTGGAGATTGTGATGATTTTAAGCAACGCAGAGCTCACGGTTACAGTTACAGTGAGAGAATTTTGAAATTTTCGAATGGCAACACCCACTTTTTCCTTTCGCAAGTTGATCAACGTATTGAAAAACCACAAATGGTGTTGGAACGATTAGCGTGTCATGAAATTTGGCGGCGTAAAGAATTTGCAAAGAAGAGCATTATAAAGGACAAATGACAACATAGTGAGGAAAGAGAAAAAAAGCTTTTATTGGAATGGAAAGTTATAATTACAGGTTTTCAACGTGTTCACCTTCGCAAGTGACAAATAATTGCATTCGGGAGATTGTGGACAACAATGCCGAACGTAACATGAAAGGAGGAATCTACATAACTTCACGTGTTATGGTATCTTGCAATTCTGACACATCTCGTGGACCAGGCTTATACACTTTAGATTTCAGATAACCCCAGAACCAGAAATCTATAGGAGTAAGGTCGGATGATCGCGGTGGCCATGAAACTGCAAAGTTACGAGAGATGACTCTATCACCAAAGTGTTGTTGCATCACTGGTCGAACACATTGGGGCGACGTGTGGAGGAGCTCCATCTTGCATACATACAATGTCACTAATGACATTTCGTTGCTGCAATTCAGGAATAACGTAATTCTGCAACATTGATTTATACCGAGCACTTATGACAGAGCACGATTTCAAACCTGTGGTAGTGACCTCTTCGAAGAAGTACGAACCGAGAACAAATGTGCTAGCGATGCCGCACCACACAGTCACTTTGGCTTTGTGTAAAGGCACTGGTGCCACATCGTGATGGTTTTTGTCAGCCCAGTGAGCACAGTTCTTGGTGTTAACGTTTCCAGTTAAAGAGAAGTGTGCCTCATCCCTCCATATTATCCGCAGAGGCCATCTGTCATCTTCATCATATTTGATGAGGAAAAAATTTGCGAAGTCCACACGCAGTTCCTCATCTCCAGACTGCAACATCTGGATGCGCTGAAACCAATAAGGAAACATCCGCAGGACAGAGCGCAGAGGCCTGAGAACTGTGGTTTTCGGTAAATCCAAAATGCGAGCAATACTTCTTGCAGTATGTGATGGACCTGCAGTAATCGTGTTATGCACTTCCGCAACAACTTCAACTGGAACAGATGGCCACCCGGATCGAGGCCGATCGCAAGTGCATCCAGTTTCTTCAAATTTTCTTACCAGATCACGTACACTTCTTACGGAACATGGGCCTCGTCTTAGCTTGTGATTTCGCCGATAAATTCGCACTGCTTCGGCAGCATTTGCCCCGTTCAAATAAAACAGTTTTATCAATTCACCTCGTTGTTTCTTTGTAAGCGTCATCTTGTTGGTGACTGAAGAAACACTCTTCCCACACTGCTTTGCACGTGGCGTTCTGCGATTGGTGTTTCTACTGTCTAACCCATGTGAATTATGCAAAATGCGTCAAAGCTCCTCCTCTCTGTGTTATCATTAGTCCTTTATAATGCTCTTCTTTGCAAATGCTTTACACCGGCAATTTCCGTCACACGCTAATCGTTCCAACGCCATTTGTGCTTTTTCAATCCGCTGATCAATTTGCGCAAGGAAAAAGTGGGTGTTGCTATTCGAAAATTTCAAAATTCTCTCACTGTAACCGTAACCATGAGCTCTGCGTTCTTTAGAATAATCACCAGCGCATACCTTCAAACAACCATGTCTGAAATTTTGGTTTGATTGGTTGAGCGGAGTAGCCGCTAGAGTTTCATATACAGGGGAAGTTTTTTTTTTTTTTTTATCACTCTGTATATAAATAAAAGACAACTAGCAGTGTGCTCGGAGCAGCGCATGCAACCCTAAAGTCAATGGGAGAAATGTTCTTGACTTTTGCTAATCTGCAACTATTTCATAATAAGAGGATTTCGATATCTTCTGCAGCTGGTTTCCATGCAACCATAATTTGTAACATTTGCTGCTTTCTTTACTTTAAAAGTTTTATTTTCAATGCACATCGAATTCTCAATGTGGAAAAATTGTCAAACAGGTTTAAAAACGTAAAAATAAGATTTTTTTTTTATTTGGTACTGTAGTGAGCAGTCCTTGCTACTGCTGTAAAGGTTTTTCACACATTTTTACAATGGATTGACATATAAATCACGTTTCCACACAAACACTTTGTTCTTTGAATATTAGATTGTATTGATCTCTCCTTAACTATCATTCCACATCTCAATTTAAATGAAAATAATACTGTTTGTTAACTTTATATGGATTGTTTTTCCTACTATTTTCCATGGGCCTTTTTCTTTAGTAATTTTATGTCTATGATACCTAGTCCTAAATAGCATCGAATAGTTTAAATTGATTGCATGAAATTCTTTCCATTTTTTGTATAAAATATTTTATACTAGGCCATTTACAGAAAAAACTAAAATGAAAGTGAAATTTCCATTTATAATAAGCATTTTTTTTATCATAATATTAAAACTGAGAAAAGTACGCGAGTAAAAATTTGGTAAAATAATAAAATTGGTTTGAATGAAAAAAAATTATTACAAATTGCGTTTCAAACTATTTTAAAAACTTAACAAGATGAAATTTAAAATAATTGCACAAAAAATAAAGCCAATGCAAAATTAATGAATGAATTTTAAATGTGTTTGTATTAAAATATAAAAGGAGGAAAGAGCAATTATAAAAGATAAAAACGTTGGAGTTTCGGTTAATTTTTAATTCATTAAGAACTTCATTGAAATTTTGAAAAATCTTTTATTACTGAGAACATACTGCCAAAAAAATAATTACGTGCTAAATTTGGTGATTTTAAATGAAATTTTTTACTTTATCAGAGTATTTTGAGCGATATTTGCTTTTATCTCACACAATTTACTGAAAGTAAGCCAACCTAAAAGCCATGTTAAAATGATTAATAATTAAAAACAACTTTATTATGTGAAATAAATAAATGGAAATCTCTGATAGTCAGATTTTGTAAACGTATAAACATTTTTCAAAAAGAAAAACTTCAAAGAAATTGTACTTACTGTAAACGACTTTATATCTGGAGAGAGCATTTCCTAAGTCTGAAACAAGTATGAGCAGTCTCACTATGCACAGTTCGAAAATAACTGTTTTTCCTGATCCAGTTGGAGCACACACCACCAAGTGTTTATCGGTATAAAATGCCTATGAATAAAGTTTTCATAATTGTATCAAATAAATAAGAGTAAATTTGTATGTTTAATTTTCGAAGTAAATACATCATTAATTAACAGTTTCACCACAAGAATTAATAATATTTGGCCTAGGTCTAGTAGATTAACTGAAATAAGCTTCATTAATTTGGTGCATTTTCATCAAAAAGAATAATACCACGGCAACTTCGGAAAATAAAATCCAGAAATTTATGCACATATTTGATCGGAGAAAATTACTATTCATGCGGTTGAATAATTTTTTTAGATATTATGAAGAGGCATTGTATTATAAAAGATTGGAAGATAAGTATATGATTTAGAAAGATATTTTGCAGTTAATTAAAAAGTTCAAAAAATAATTCTAATCTGCCTGAAATCATTATATATTTTTGTGTACTTATTTTACTTTCTGTCTTTATTTGTTTTCATTTGCATTTCGTAAGAAAATTAATGTACTTGAAGATAGCAGAAAAATCAAGCTGGATAATAATTTTAAATGCGAAAGCACAACAAAAGACTATTAGACAATTACAAAATAACTCATTCATTATTAATAGTAACTTGGAATTTTTAAAAATAAGGTGAAAGGAATACAATATTTGTCCTAAATTCTCAATTAAAAGTAACAATGTTAGAATTTCGACAGATATTACTTTTCTATACTCATTCAAATTTAAATATGCATGGAGTCAATGAAAGTCTAGGAGTTCTATTCATTCTTTTACTTCGGTATCTTCTTTATTTACCAAATTGCTTGATAAAAAAATTGAACTTGTTTGGTTCTTTCCCAGATACAGTTATTGAACGACAAATGAATAAAAAAATAAAACATTTTCTTTCACAAATTTAAGTTATTTTAGCGAATTGAAAAGAAAGGAAAGTTATGGCAGCTGAAACTTATGAAAAATGTTTTCAGTGCTATTAGTTAATTTAGAAAATATGAGCAAAACAGATAGCTTTATAATTCATCATTATCATATCGAAATGATCGGATAAATTTGGTTTCATGATGTTGCTACTTGCTGATATGAGGGTTGATTGGTTGGTTTGGTGGTGTTTATGGCCACATATGGTGTTTGTGCCCATACTGCGCCATAGATATGGTTAAAATAGAGAACATGAATGAAGTCCCAAACCATTAATCTTTGGGAAAGTAAAAAATAGAACAAACTATAGAATGATAGTATTACTATGAAAAAATTAAACTAAATGAAAGAAACCAGTAGCTTTTAAAAATCTAAAATGATTTGGATGAGGTTGTTCCTCCAAAAGGCGCTGCATATTTCAAATTGATGAATTAATAAATGTATGCGATGATAATTAAAAACTGGAAAGTCAATTAAGACATGTGAAACACTTAAATTAACATGACATGTTAAACAGGTAGTACAACATTCTCCGTATAAAAGGTGTCTATGTGTAAAATGCATATAATAGACAACAAATATAATACAATAGATAACAAATAGAATGTACAACAATAGACAACAAATATAATGTTAAGAATAAACAATAATTTTCACTTACGTCTTCGAAAACTGTCGATTGAACCACATTGAAGTACGGGAAGGCGTTAAACACGGATCGATATTTGAATGCTATCAAAATGGTATAGGAATACTGATACAAAGAAAGTATTAAGCAGAAGTTAAAATCAACAGAGAAGAAGTACTTTCGTAGCAAAAACGATTTATTCATATCAGCTGACGCATCATTTGTAATAAGTTCTATTGCTATTAAATTAAGTCATCTATTTTATATATAAACGAGTTTTAAAGTAGATGTTTAATTTAATAAATTAGAAATTTATTACATTTAAGAATGGGAAATATAATTAAAAGTCAAATGTAATTTGACATTTAATTTCTTAATCAGATTTTGTAAATGCCATCGTTAATATTAAAGCCATCGTTAATATTAAATTTAGCTCACATGATAATTAATCATAACGAATTACCATGTTAAAGAAAAATGACAGTTGCTACATTACAAATAATAATAATAATAATAAAATACAAAAAAAATTCAATACAAAAAACAAAACTCAGTTGCAACTCAAAAAAATTAAGCCGCAATAATTATAGAGATATATTAGATACTGATGATTGCAGTAAATAATCAAAGTTCTTCCTCCGCTATTCCATAATGCGAGGAAACAATTATAGCCTCAATTAGTTATCTTTCATTTTAATGGATGCCTCATTCGTACATATGTTTACAAACGGTACACAAGTTCTGATTAAGATTGATACTATCTGAAATACCAGCACCCTTCAATTCACTTCTAATGACCGCTAGTGATATTCTTCTATTTTTAAGTCATAGACTTTTAATTTTTCTGTCATCAACAGATGCAATACACCATTTTTTGAGGGGGGGGCTTTTCTGCTTTATCTTTTATTAAATTGGTCTCCTGATATAGTAAACAAAGCTTTCTGACTGCAGATGTAATCTCTTGCAATTTCAAAATAGGAACATTCTTGTTACAATAACCTTAGTTCTCTTTCTAGTCTACTCTTTTATTTGATGTCGTTGTTTCTTGATTAAATATTAAAAATATTTACAAAAATTTCTCTTAAATATTAAAAAGTTGAACAGAAATTTTTACTTGTAATTTAATTACGTATAAAGCAGCCTTCTTTCAATAAAACATATTGGGACTTGTTCCAACTTTAAATATGATGTCAACTTCTGTTGACCATTACTGACATTTGATTGGTTCCCAGAACAAGAACAGTGATTGGAGGAAAAATTTAGAAATTGCAATCCACTTCATCACTGTATTTGTTTTTCAGATTAAAGTAAGTATGACTTTGCATATTTGAATTTTACTTTTTATATTTAAATCAGAATTAAATTCTCTTTAAAATGATATATAAGAGTTAGCATTTTGTGAAACAGAACATTTTCTATAAGCATACAAAGTTAGAAAACATACAAATTTCTAAAAGAATCCACAGTTTTGGCCATCATTGTAAAAAATTATTTTTTATGATGATTTCTCAGTAACTTATCCGCCAAATAAGATTCGTTAATTTCCACTGTTTCCTTTTAATTCCTTCTGATATTTTTTCAATTTTTTTAGTTCTTTATTTTAAGTATAAAAAAAAATAAGTAGCGTTTTATTTTTGTATCTAGAAAAGATACTTAAAACCAGATTTAAAAGCTCAGAAATTGTAATCTTTCTATCATTTTCTAGAAATTACGAAAGATTACCGAACGTACCGACCATTAGAATTTCATTTACATTTTTCTTTCATAAATAAGCGTATTAAGTATTTGTTGAAAAGGATACGTATTTCAGAAATTGGTATTAAATTGGGCATGGAATCATCATCATTGTCTATAAATGAAATAGAAATAGCTCACGATGTTTTAGATCTAAAATTTAAATGTAATAAAAATTTTAATAAAATGAAGTTTTGCTTACTATTTTTCAAAAATGATTCGCTAGAGTCAGTCCTCCTAAAACAAGAGGAAAATGAAATGAAATTATTTAGGAAATAAAAAAGAAAGGAAAATAGAAAAGTGAGAAACTGGAAGAAAAGAAATATATTTTAATCTGTTATTTTACTTTACAAATTAATAAAATAAGTATGCAAAAAAAGCAGTCAGAATTAAGAAGTTAGAGGCAATCTCAGATATCCATTTTTAACTTCACTTTGCAACATTTGAAAACGGATTTATGGAAACATCTTATTTATTTGTTACAGTGGATTATCAGAAAAAAAACTTAATAATTTTACTATGCTTCCATTATGGTTTTGTATAAATGTCAATCCTTAATAGAAAATCTTCAAATTATGATAACAGTATTTTATTAAGAAGAAAAAAAAAATACTATGTTTTAATTTTAAAAATTATTAATGATAACTAAGAATTTTTTTTTACAGTTATTTATTCACACTTCAAAATAACAATAAATTTCCGAATTCACTCAAAAATCGACTTTTCTACAGAACATTCACGGAACATTAATAATTCTAAAAATGTTTAAAAGAAGTATAATTATAAAAAAGTAGAAACATTTTCTAAAAAATTTTATACTTTAAAGAAATAAGATTATTTGTACTGAAATTTATGCCACTTACTTCTTTGTTTCATTTTCTGATGTCCAAATATTACCGAAAATGGAATTAAATGCGTCCATTTTATTTAGCTAGTATATATTTACATGGAAGTCAATTATAAAAATTTCAAACGGTTTTTTTTTTACTTATAAATTAATGAACATTTCTTTGCAGAAAAAAATTCCTGACAAACGATTTTTATATTTCTACTTTCAATAAACAGAAATATGTCCAATAATAAAAAAAAAATCTGTTTTATTTTTCGAAATGATTAATTTATATTTTAAAAATAAAATATTTAGTAAAATAAAAAGAAAAATAATATATTTTTTGAGATGATTAATTTATATTTTAAAAATATTTAGTAAAATAAAAAGAAAATAACATATTTTTTGAAACAAAAAAAATATATTTTCAAAAATAATCAATAATGATTATATTTTAACAGGATTAAAAATGAATTAAATTTGTAGCTAAATTCTATCTTTTATTTTCAAAACTTGAGTATAAAATATCAATACTTAGCATTTTAAATTAATTTCATTAATACATTTGCATCTTCTATTTGTTGCAATCGGTTGGATTGAATTTTAACACGTATTAATTTAGTGGAGTCATTTCTCTATGCACGTGTTTATTCAGTTATGTTTGTGTAAAGTTGCACAATGTGGTAAGCTCATGCTCGCATTATACATATGAAATGCATTACGACTATTTGATTTTTGAAATCCATTGTGCATGCTGGAAAGCGTGATGCCGCTCTAGATCTTAAAACAATTACAAGATAGATACTAATATTTAGATAACTTAGAGATAGAATTCGATATGTGGTATTCGATAATTTTGAGTGGCAATTTTATAACCTGATTGTGATGTCAAAAAAAAAATTATATTTGGAGTTATTTTCAAGATACACTTAAATATAAATAGCTACTTTTCTAAAACGTTAAAGAATTCATTGTAGTTATATTTTAGTCAAACCTTATTTTACGAGAAGTTGCCGAAATCAGAGTACTACTTCTCGGAGTACAGAGAAATCAGAGTAAATACTTTTTTTAATGTACAGTGTACATTTATCGTCAAATATCATACACTGGAATAAATAAAAGCACTCTATACACGCTAAACATCGATACTTAGTAACTTTTGTTCACCAATGTATGTCATTAATGCATTTATTATATTATAAAGCACGAAATTCTCATGTGTGTGACTCTAAAACAACAAAAAAATATCTGAACGTTTTTGGCACTCTTGGCCTTGTCTAAGGAAAACAATTTTGTGAAGAAGTGGGGAGAAGGTTAAAGCTTTTCATAGAGGGTCTGCGGGAAATTTTCGGGAAGGCCACTCCAGCAGGTTTTAACTAATTATCTGATATCGTCTAAATATAAACGTTTGTTTTTCAACTGAATTTAAATAAAGCTTCCTCTAAAACTGATTCCATGTAAATCATATATAAGGTTTGTAAGGATAGTTGTTTATTTTAACAAAATTCTAGTTATGAAATGTGTTTACTTTACCATAATTATAATTATATTTGCGATGCCCTTTCAATCTAAGCAATGGTTAAAATTCTGTAACTCTTTCTTTTGTATAATCAAAATGATCTATATATTCTATTTCTTATTCTATGGATTGAAGTTGCCTCAGTTTTATTAGTAAATTAAGCACTCTAACATAAAATCTAAATACAATTGTGACTTCAGAATCCTTGAAATGCCATTGGTTGTTAACTATGATGAATTGAATGATCAGTTAGGCATTCATGGTCTAATGATTAATAGAATTTTAAAAAAAGTTTCCTTAGTTAAGAAATCAACACACTAATCAAATAATAAATTAAACAGTTCATAGAAATTAAATGGTATTTCTTAACTAAAAATTCTGTTGAAAGGCTTGATTGCACATAGCTCATCTTGATTCTATAAAAACACAATATAAAAGAAATGCAACTTAAGGTTGTAATTTGTTTGGGGAAAAAAGAAATATCAACCTGCCAGCCTTACTTCAAGTACAAAAGTCTCATTTAGAAAAAAATTAGTAAAATGATTTCTAAATATAGATTACATTCTGATAAAATAATTGACTGATAATAAGAAAATTTTTTAAGATTTTTAACTCCTTCTATTAGAAAATTAATTCACCGATAAAAATTATTTTTCCAAATGTCTAAAAAAATCAATAGTTAATGAATATTACGTGAAAGAATTTATTACTTCTCATCATATCTTGAATGAAATAATAGAACATTTTTAACATTCGCTCTATTAGATTTAAATTAATTCCCATAAAATAGAAATATTTTTTGAAAAAATGAAATTTTAAATATTTTTCTATGATTTGAAAATCTTTATTTGCAAATAAAACAGTTAAATTAATTTGAACAATGTTAATAGTTCATCTTTTTTATTTGAAATTTTTTAATTCTCTGATTTAACATGACCAAATATTTTTTAAATATTTATTACAATTAATTTACTAATTTCATTTGAATAATAATATTGTTAGCTAAAGCAATACTTCTATACTATCATTGCTTGTTTCAAAAATGTCAGTTTAGTTATTATACATGAATTCTGGCGTATTTGAGTAAAAAACAAATGAAATAATTTAAACTATTACGTAAAAATCAATAGTTTAAAATTAAAATGCAAAAGATAGTTCTTTTTAATTTTTTTGTAATAATTTAACAATTAATTAGCATATTTGCAGATTATATTTGTAAAAACAAAATTAGTTTTTGACAGGTATCTAAAGACATTGTTATTAATCTTAAAAGAAATGACTTATGAGTTATGATTTTGATTTCGGCACGTATACAAACATGGAACAAACAGATCTAAGGATTGTATAAATTATGTCATATACAGTGAGTGGCTCAAACAATTGAGAGTACATCTTACTTTTACTTGATAAATCCGAATTTCAATATAAATAACACATTACTGAGAAGTGCAAACATGTTTTTACTTTTGCACATAACAAATAGCTTAATTTAAAGTAAATAAAGAACAATCAAGGAAAAACTTCTACATTGAAATGTTTCAGAAGCACTTTAAATAAACATATGCAGATTTTTGCCTCAAAAAATTGAGAATACACCAATATTCTCAAATTACAATACTAAATATCTAATACATAACCAAAGTCTCCAGATCAAAGTAGTTGTAAAGCATATAACATTTTATGATTTTGAAGAAATAATTTTATGAACTGTAAGCATTTGGAATTTTCGAATTCTTACGTAGAATCAGAATGAATATAGTTCAAGGTTGAATTATTCTTTGACAATATCTCTTATTTCACATTAAATTGCTCGTTATAAAACAAAATTATGCCTTTTTAGAAATATAAAAGGATATTAAAAAATGTTTAGATTAATTTTTAAATTTATTAGCTCAAAATATTTGAACTGAAACCGACAAAATTGTTGATATAATTCGAATAAACAAGGTTTAAAGTACCAATGTTCCAAATTTAATACTTCTTGTTAAATAATTTTTAAGATATGTTGTAATATCCAAACGTTTTAAAAACTTTCGATTTCTTTCGCGGAGGGAGGGAGGGCAATTTACCTAAATGTAACGAAAGATAAAATATGTCTTTCTTTTTTTCTTTTTACAATAAATATGAAAATAAGGACAGAAATCGATACATGAGGGATCTATGTTTCAGGGGGTAAGTATCAGTTTTTTTATTTTGCAACTATTCCAAAATACTCTTAATTTAGGACTGTTATACTAATATTAATTGCAAAATTTATTCTGCATTTTTTTTATGTATTTGTCACAAGATTACTATGTAACTATTTATTTATGGTTTTGTAATTAAATATGAAAAACGCATTTACTTTTCATTCTTACTTGGTTATGTTTTATCCCTCTTAAAAATGAACTTAAAACATTTTGCTTTCTGAGTACAAAATTACTGTATTAATGAATGAAATGAAATTTTATGATGATATTTTATAGTGATATTTTATAGTGTTTGTATGGTAAGAAATGAATCTTCAACTGTAAAAATTTCTCTTCGCCTGAGCAATAAAACTATAAAATGTACCGTTTTTGATTTTCGATAGAATTTTCAAATATCTTTCAATTGTATTAGAGAAAGTCAAGGTCTATGAAAAGATGACTACGCCATCGTAGCTGATAATAATTGAGGATTGATTCTGTCGATAGAAATACCACATGAAGGTAATGGTATAAAACGAGGCATCATAGGTGAGCGTCACGTTTTCTCTTATCATTTTTCTGATAAACTTCCTGATAAGACGCCTATAGAACAATTCATTCATTTTCAGTTAATAAAACCCTTTAAGAAAGGGGGAATTCACATGGCTCCAAGTAAAAGGTAAGAGTTCTTTCTTCATTCATTTTCTCACTTTTTGTAAATTCGAATGCAGCCTTATTTTAATTTTAGCTCAAAATGCAATAAAAGGCATTTCTTAGATAATAACAGTTTTATGAACTACAAGGAAAAGTGATATTGCTGATGTAATTGTTTAATTATTGATTCGAATTTTCAGAAATTCTTGAAAAATGAGATTTTTTAGTTAAAAACGAATATTTGTTAGAAATTTAAAAAAAAAAAAAAATGTTTCCGAAAGTATTCTGGAATTTAAGAAGTTGTTATGCTTTTTAAGCCTTTTATTTCGTTAAATGAATGAGCTGAATGTATATATTTTTAGCATTCCATTTGGTCACGGGGTATATTTTTTATCTTTAGGTCACGTGATATTTTTTTTTAGTATTAGGTCATGTGATATACTTAAATGGCGCCGAAAGAATTGAAATTCTTCATCCACTACGAGATTTATAGGAGCAAAATTAAGGCAAATTGCATCTAAATTTGGAATAACATTCGTAAGTCAAACAATTTGATCGTTACCTGAATTAACTTCATTTAAATATAATTTTAAGAAATTTAATAAATATTAGACTTTTCCCACAAAACAACCCATAAACCCACAAAAATAATTATTGGTATTTGAGAATATTTTCTTCGACAGAATTATCTTTTTTAGAAAAAACTAAAATGATAAGTAAATAGATCAAACATTCCAAATAATTAACTATAAATTTTTGTGATAACACATACTTTCATACCTATTGCGTAGGAAATGAAATAAACAGAGTGCGTTTTAGAAACAAAACATAAAATTAGCACATTTGTCGAAAAGTTTATCATCTTCCTTTTTTTAATTCATAGTATTATTTTTCAATTTGTATTTCCCATTCATTATGTTAAAACGATAATATTTAAATCTTTTTCCATGTCTATATATGCATTATAACACTTGATAATATTTGTTTTAGTCCATTTGTTTCCAAAGTTATAAAAAACGATAATCTCAATGAAATAAAATTGAGAGAGGATTTTAATTTCGAGATAAATTTTAGCTCTTTTAAGACTTAACAAGCCCTTTCAAACTTTTTTAAAATCATTGATTTAAATGCACTTAGATATCTTTGAGGCTTGAAAGAGTTTAATAACAATTGCAAGTAGAGTAAGTAGAGCAACAATTGCAAGTAGAGTTTAATAACAATTGCAGAGAATGCTGAATTATTCTGTAAAGCACTTCCAAACTTTTAAAGAACGGATGATATTTCTGTAAGAATAAACAGGTTATGTGCATGCCATTATCAAATAATAATTCCAAAATCTATTCATTGATACAAAAAATGCATTTTTTATACAACAGTGCCGCTAGCTTATTAAATTCATCAAATATTTAAAATATAACGATCATTTTTTCCATCCAAGCAATCTTTAATTACTGCTTTTCTCCGGATATACATTAATAATTTATGCCCCAGGGCTAGAAATCCCAAAACAAAGCTAGAGAATTGAACCTTTAATCCAGTCTGCTAATGTTACAAGTTACATTTTCCTATGGAGCTTTAGTTTGATTTTTGTCTCATTCACCTTCACTCTGTAATTTTACTAATTTTTCTTTGTTAACTTAGTGCGATAAAGAAAGATACATAAGTCATAGGAAGAAGTAAAGGGGCAATGATAAGAATTCACGAAACAAAAAAGAAATGCAAAAAATAGTTGGTTATGACAGCATTTAAAACACTGGAGCTTTAAATAAAAACTTCTCCTGCTTCAGGATCTATTATGGCGTTCACATCAAGCATATTTGACAAGCCCATCAATAATTTTCTGGTTCTTGAACTGAAGCCGTCACTTTATTAAACACATAGTGTTTGCATTCAATTTCCAATAAAAACTTGCTTTTTTGCTATGGCAACAAAAAACTATCAACAAACGCAGAAAAAAAATATTATTTTGTATACATTGGCAGCTACAAAAAATTTATAGGAAATTAAACAATTTATGGTAGCGAGACACAGCTTTGATTTGTTAAACTAATATCCTACTTCGGAGCCGAATTTGGTTAACAGAACTGAGGGTGATTTTTATCTTAACCAAGTCTACACTGACCATGGTGTATTTTCTGTGCATCAAAGTCGCTTCTTTGACCTTTCTCTGCTCGTTCGACTTGTCAGTGTGGCAACGAAGAAGGATCTATAAATTGCGTGATCAAAGTCTGTATATTATGGCGAAAACATAGTCTCATATAGTCAAGAAATTGAGTCAAGTCTCATATAGTCAAGTCGGAGAACTCATGAAAACTCCACTAATTAAATCTTCTATTAGGGACATTTTGTCAAACTTTTTTGTGTTTAGCACACTCCTAATGTAAAACTTTAACTCTCATGTAATGTATTTTAATGCATGTTTAATGTTTCACAACTTAATTTGTAATGTAAAATGTAATGTTTTTTTTCTATTCTTTTTTTGTACCAATATGGGTTTTCTCTAGAGAGTTCTTTACTGTTTGCAAGGGTCCAATGTCACCAAGTGTAGTTTGTTCCTTCTTGCTAGATGGGGCTGCTCTTCGGCGGCCCCATCAAGTTTCCAGAATGACATCTGGCTAGGTCGGGGTATCACACAGCATCCTACTTTGGAGCTACCAGAAGGCTATTATGAGATAGATTTCATAGATTGGAGCTGTGACAAGAGCCCCACATTCGTAATAACGTGAGAATATTCGTCACATGGACACCACCCTTCACTGAGAGCGAACTGAGCGAGATCCCACAGCTTCACAATGGAAATTCGCTGTACAGGATTATTCATTGCGAGGTAAATGACCTCAGTAATTCTTAGTAAAGAGAATTCCAATATGCATGATATCCACTTACTTTCGAAAACCTTATAAAATACAAAATAATGCTTCATTACTTGTCTTCAAGAGAAAAGCAGAACAAGATTTTGAAAATTATGAAATTTTTGAATGTTTTCATGTTTAGAAAAAAAAAATTGGTAAACACTTTAAATGACTTGGCCATTTCGTTGTAATTCTTGAAAATTCTAAAATAACAACAATGAAATGGAATTCAATGCTTTTCATTTCGGTACTATAAAGCATGCATTTATTCAATAAATTCAAACTTTCTCAGCATTTTTTTTTTAATTATTGCAACAAAGCATCGAAAAAAATTTATATTCTCATAGAATTTGTTTCTTTTTATGAAAAAGGGTTCTAAAAATCATGAGATTCAAATATACAACTTAGATTATTACGAAGATCATGTTAGTAATTTACACAAGATTAAATAAAATTTTCAAATAAAAAAATAATTGAATTATTTTAAAAGTGTGCGATTCGATTAAATTTATTCACGCACAAAAACATAATTAACAATTATTTTTAAAAACACATAGTAGAAAAAAGGAATAAAAGAAGAAAATTTCATTAAATTTTTAATTATAAAAAAATATCTCAAAGTAATCGAATGCATTTAAAAAACTTCAAAAATTAATTTCCTTTCACATGGGTTTGAACTTTTATCTATATCAATTCTTTGAACCCTGCCGGTTTCAGAAAAAAAATGCATGAAATGCACACTGAATTAGCATTAATACGCTCGATTCCATATTGAGGAAGATGGGAAAATATGACGTCTGTTCATCCTTCAAAATAAGATTTAACAATTGGTGTCACGCCCTTGATATATTATTTGAGAGCGTAATATGTCTACAGTATCTAGAGCACTTTAACTAAGGAAATGAAATAATTAAATTGTTTCAGCTCTCTGTTCCATCCTTTACGATAAAATGTTATCTCCATTTTTAATGCGATAAGACACTCAATAAAGAAAAGATAACATAAATCCTTTTAAGGAATAGATACGATTGCAAATAGTATTTATAATTTTTTTCAAATACGTTTGCTAGTGCAGAGGTTTTGCTTTAATTCGAGAGTACATGAAGGTTCACATGTCGTTGTTAGACGTTATAGATCTTAAGAAACCGACTGTTTTTAAGCCGAGTTTCACCGGAATCAACATTGAACTGTTATCAGGATTTCATGATATTCATGGAAACGCTCTGCCTCTCTTCGTTTACGAAATCGAACTCTAATCTCAATGTTTTCTTTTTGATTTCGCATGAGCATCTTTGATGGCATTTCAAAGTCATTTTGTCTGCATCGTTTGTGTCATTTTAGTACATAGAAACAACCAGCGTCACACCCGAATGTTATTTGCAAAACATTGCATGTAGATAAACACAGAAAATTCGGTCCGAATTATAAGGTGGAGAACATTTGTGAATGGAAAAGAACAGAAGAATTGCCACCAAAATCAGAAACCTGAATTGGCTAATTCGGCAATGACTGAAAAATAATGACATCAAATTCAATATTTTATTTTTCTGAATATATCATTTTATGCTCTATGAAATGAAAAAGATATATCCGAAAAACGAATTAAATGCTTTAAATAAATAAAATTTCAATTCCAAACAATTTTAAGAAAAATCATTGCATCTGATGAATAAATACCTAGAAAGAAATTTGCAGCATTTCTGTATTCCTGGGAATACTACATAATAGAAGCATGTGCCCAGCTGTAAAATCTCAATCTCCTATCATATAGTTGTTCACGTAACTGTTGTAACAGTCTATGGACTCCACGAATGTTTTGTAGGTGACAGCTATTCCGTTGAAATGTTTCTACACTATCTATTTTTAAATGTTGAGATCTGAATGGACTGTTCACTTAAAGATAACTTGAAAAAATAAGCCGAAATATCAATTTCCGCATCATTTGTGTAAGGCCACCATCTTCTCCATTCCTACCCAGGAGGGGAGGGAGGGGGTAAGAATCCTGTAATTTACTATCACAAAATTGTTTTCTAAATTGTTTGTTGAATTATGCTGGGGATTTAGAAGATGACATTTGTATTCTTCTACAAGTAAGTAAACATTACTATTATATGCAATAGAAATCATCAGCATTTTCCAAAGATACTTATTACTGAAATAGTCAATATTTTATAAAAAGCATAATCAAGCAAAGAATTTTATTCCCTTGTTCGGCATTCCAGTACATCTCTGGGCTATCTTAAATAATCTGTTTCTTTGCATAAAAAATTACTTTTTAAACATTTTACTATCGATTTGCATAGCAGCCTAAGTATTTTTTAATATAAATTTCCATCTTATTTAATGAAATTTTTTAGTTGCACATATATTCCAAAGTACAATATTTAGGGAAATAAAAGCTTGTTCTACTTTTTTGAGACAACACGCATACTCAGATGAAAATTTGAAGGAACAGCAGTCTTCGGAATACATTTTGAAGGAATGCCTTCTTCTTGGTTAATTTACGAATTCATTTCGGACGGTGAAGAAGTAAGGAATAAACCAGTTGAGTGATCTGTCAAAACTTCCTTATATACTCTTTAACAAAGATGCTACCTCCCCCCCCTCACGCATAACATTCAGGACAATGGGTAAAGCCGTGAATGCCTCGTATGGCAATGACAAACAATAGTTACGAAATATTTATCTTTGGTATGCGATAAACTGTTTTGTTGAACCTATTGTTGATCTTTGTGACTTTTTTTGACCATTAATCCTTAGCATGCGATTAATACACAAGTACCCAAAAATCGTATATGTATATTTTGAACGGATTTTCTCCAGTGGATTAAGACAAAATCTGAAATAGATGTGCAATTGTAGTCACAAGATCACATACCAAATTTCGTTTATTTATGTCGCTACATTTTTGCGTAGTTGCGTTAAATGTGCGCGCGAAAATACAGATTAACAGACAATTAACCTTTTGACGGATTTGTTTCCAAATTTGATAAGGGCCAAGCTATACAGATTAAGCCAGTGTTCTGAATTTTACATGTACGAATATAACTCTTGTTGCTGTTGTTGTTGTCGTGTCCATAAAAATACAAAAAGTGAGGAAAGAAAATCTCAGATATCCTCAAAGTTATGGAGGACTATTGCAATCACTATCTCCCCATTTTTTGATACTAGCGTAAACGCCAGCAAGCTGCATGTGTGGTTATAATGGATGGTAGATTTAAACTGATAAATTGTTAACTTTTAAAATTGTTTTTATTTTCTATTTGATCTCATCCATTGCATCTCAGTTCATTGAAACTACAAAAGACATAAAATATGATTTAATCTGAAATTAGAATAGTTTTATAGCACTAAATAACAAATGCCGGAAATTGTTACTACAGACACTCACATTCACAAAAAAAAAAAAAAAAAAAAAAACTTGTGTAAAAAGAACAATGACAGATTTTTTTTCTCCTTTACTTGATTTTACTGTAAAATCTTTTTGCTTATCTACAATGGAAATTGGCACTTCTCACTGCATTTGGATCTATCGCCAATGCCAGTTCTTTTGACTCCTCCTCTGTCCTGACCAGTTCCAAGATCTGAATTTTCCTTCCATTTCGTCAGTCTCATTTTCTACTTTCCCTTTGCATTCTTATTGAGGCTCGATTCCAGGAAGATTTTCATTACAGTACATTCCCGGACATCCGGGTTCCGTACTATCCGGCCTAGTTTTCTTTTATCATAAATAAATGAGAAAGGCAAGGCTTTGCAGAAGCAATAATCTATTAAGGACTTTTCAAAACCTAAAAACTGTAAGCTTTGACTCTTATCTTAGTGTTACCTTTTCAAATGTGTGTAATCATTTATCAGTGAAATAAAATTAATTTGAGGCAATTTTCATAAAAATTCGGCCAAAGACTTACGTTAATGTTTTGTTTATGTTTCCTACTTTTAACTTGGGCATTTCCAGAATGTATGTTGAAATGTGAACAGTTTATATCCCTTAACTAAATTTTTCTCTAATTAATTCTTGAAACGTGCAGTGCAGTATTTAAACATATATAAACTTCGAGTACAGAGCCTTCTGTTTAAATTCGACACTTTACTGGCAAATGCTTCTATGGTTCAACGGTCAGTGGCTGTGTTCACATTGAGATAAATGGTGGGTTTAGTATTTAGTAAGAAGTGAGAAAATACGTATAATAGCAGTAAGTTTTGTTATAAAAACTTTGTCTTCTGGTATTGGTGGGCAAGGAAATGAGGTCAGAGAACTCCGACATATCCGGCTTTCTTGTTATCCGACCAGTCCTCGCGCGCACATTAGGCCGGATTCTCGGGAGTGTACTATTCTTAAGTCTTGCGAACGTTAATTTGTGATAATTTCTAAATCTTTTCCGAATCCATATACTGTAAATCAGCGTTCGGTCCATCTGCAACTTCATTCATGATTTCATAGATGGAAATAAATGGAACACACAAGTTTATTTGCAGATTTAGACAGCAGACTTAAATTGTAGTACTAGTAGTAAAGTTTTATGGCTCACCATGATGGATTAAAACAAATGGTTCTAGGCTGCGTTAATTCAAAAATTTCAAAGCATTTTCTATATATTCAAGACTCATAAAACTTAATAAACTATAAAAAAAAATTCATTGCAAAAATATAATAATAAAACTTTTAAGAAGCATTCATATTGAAAAAGAAAATCTGTCAATTGAAGGAAGGTGTGTGTGTGTGTGTGTGCATGTGTATGGATGAAGAATTTTATGAAGTAAATTCATCTGCCATTTTAGAGAAGTTTGAAAGAAAGGTGGAAATTCACAAAATGATAGTCATTATCAATGAGACAAAACAAAAACTTACAACATTTTAGCTATTGTCGGGTTTACACTCTGCCAGTTATAAAACGGTCAGTTGACAGCGCATGCGTAGAAAGGCTGAAAAATGCTGTTCGGTCCATGGCAAGTACTTGTCCCGACGGGACAACAACATGCCGCTGTACTGCAGTTTTTTCTTACTACACATGAGTTTGTAGAATTTGACGGTTTTTTTTGCGTGGAAAAATTGATCACTTATCATAATTAATTCCGACATTTTTTGCTCTTTGCTCTTTCTGATGCAAGGTTTTTTCATTGTATCTGCTATTTTTTTTTTCTATAGTTTTCCAATTTTAGACCTTTTGACCTTTTCTTTTAAATTTTACCATGGTTCTTTGTGTAAATATCCATCATTTTAATACGATACACTGTGAAAAAGAAAAATCCAGGGATGCCAATATGGCAGTTTATAGCCAATCATGGAATGCCTGAATCTTTATGAAATTGTTGCAAACATAAATCAGTTCCTTTCTACGCATGAGCTGCCTATTGGCCGTCTTATAACTGGCAGAGTGTAAACTCGGCATAAATATTAGCTTCCATTTTGTGAATTTACCTAACTGCTCTCTTCATATCATTTTAATTTAATTCCTATAGAAAGAATAAATCATACCTAGACTTTTTTTTAACCTTGTGTAAATATCCTCATTGATCCTTAAGCTGTATAACAGATTCTTATCTGATTTCTTTGAAAAAGTATAGTTTTGTTTATTTTCGAGCACCTACTGCTGCATTGCAAAAACACAAAACATAAAAGAATATATAAGTCTTTTAAAATGAATTACAATGCTGCTTGAGTGGCATTATAATAATTTTAAAAACTCTATTCGTATTCGGCGCCTGAATGAACCTACGAAGGTCATAACTTTGATTCATTGCGTGCAAGTAATTGCAACCAACGATTTCATTGCTTTTCCAATACCTTTTCACAATAGTTAATGAAATTTAAAAAGTGAGCTTTATGTATTTTGCAATCAATCTATTTTAATTTTGCAGCAATAGATCAAAGCAAAATTCAAAGATAAATTTTTCTGTTGCGTGTTGCTATGACTTTCAACAACAACTCAGCCATTTTCAAAAAAAAAAAAAAAAAATTAACTGTGTAATTAAATATATATATATATAACAGATAACCAAATACAAATGAAAAAAATGCTTAAATTTACCAGAACATTTTTCCTTTATCGATTTAGCCCTTCTTTGCATGATGATGGAAATTTCCATCATAACATTTAGTGAACCAAAAATTGTACTCAAAACAGGTGTACAGTAAATGGGTTCTTACTGGCACCTGCTTTCACGACTATTGGGTAATTAGGAATGTAGTTGTCAAAAAAAAAGTCAAATGTCGCAATCATTATTGCGGGTTCGAACTTGGCATTCCGCTGTTTGTTGCAGAAAGAAATGTGCAATTTCTTGAATATTTTTTTTATATCTGATATAAAAAAAATATATCTTTTATATTTTTTTTGCTACTAAAAACGATAATGAGTGGAGAAATTTAGAAGAAACGGACATTGGAGATTTTGTACTGAGCTTAACTTGTAAACTTGCGTGATGATGGACCTTTCCATCATACTGCTTTTTTAATTATTTCATATTATATATTCATACCAGGATTTTTTAAATCATTTTCCCTGTAATATAGAGCATGAATTATATCACCTTTATTTATTTCACAAAAAAAAAGTAAAAAATCATGCAAAGTGTTGAAAAACATATTCTGTAGTCTAAGTTGGGTTTATTTGAAGGAATCGAGTCCAAGTTCTTCCAATTCCTTTTCACATAACAATTTGAAGCACAAGATGAAAGTACTTGACGCTCCAATGACATCAAACATACTCATTATCCCTTTTTAAAATCACGAGAAGTATATTTGCTACCAAATTACTCAACATTTGAATGAATCCATGAACAATTATTTTACATTTCTAATTAGAAATCAGAAACAGTAAAAAATATTCATAAAAGCATTAATCACACTATGAGCATTTAGGAATTCAATTAAATATCCCTTAATTATTATATTGAGATGCCCCATTACACAATGCTGACAAAAATTAAAAGCTTGATTTAAGGCCTCGCTAAATTTTTTGATGAAACTAAAATCTAGATGTTCATTTTTCGTTTCCAACCAAAGCAAGAATTTCTATTTTTTAAATGATTAAAGAAATTAATTTATAAATGGAATTTATCTAATGATCTTAAATAAATAATAAATATAAAAATAACATTTGAAAGCTAAAAGTATTAGCTGAATTCCCCTATCGATCACATGGGTGTCACCAGGAAAGTGTAATGCTCTCACAATGAACATCTGAAAAAAAAGCTTAAGTTTTAATTTTTGATTCTTTTTACATGATTCTTTGTTGTAAATCAGAGTACCCTGATATTAGACTTTGAAGCCTTGATATTGTATATATTGTCAAACGGAAATCTAAATATTTTTATGTCTTAAAAATGTTTTCTTTTGCTATAAATTTTGAATAGCAACTATTTAGTTTAATGAATTATTTAATGTATATTTAAATAGTTGTTTTGAAAACTTAATAATTTATATTATTCTAGGTTGGCGAGCAAAGATGCATCGCTGTAGGAAATATAGACCAGTGGCTGTATGCGTCACAGCCTGCTTAATCATCTTCACGGTGCATTTCATGGTGTACTACCTCATAGTCTATGGTAAGAACTTCTCTGAATCCTATGAATCGTTTTACTAAATACTGGTCATTCATTCTAGCAAATTACTTTGTTCAAATACTTATTTTTTCTGATGAAATTCTGCAACCTAATCTATCTTAAAATGTAAAATCATGAGAAAAAGAACTATTTTACTTAAAAACTGTCAAAATTATTGGATGCGGTCAGAAACAACAACAACATGGGAAAATAATTTTAATTGGATTTTACTACCCTAATTTAAATATTACCAATTAGTATGCGATTTATTTTTAACATTCCATTACACACACGCACACACACACACACACACACATATATATATATATATATATATATATAAGGAACACAAGCATGGTGCAGACTTTTCTCTAGCTACTAAATCCGTCTTCACTTTGCTTAAACATAAACATGCCTTTTCTGAAAAGTAAGTTCGATTTCCTTTTACATATTATTTAATAAATTGCGCATACATGTTACTGAATTATCTTCCTTATTATTGCAACGAAGCTTCTACCCATTCAAATCAATGTGGCAATTATGTTCCATAAAAGTTCTTACTATTATTAAGAATTTTCATACGTTGTAATCTGAATGATACTAGTTTCATCCTCAAAGATTGGTCCATCTCTGAAAGAAACAAGTTCTGTGCAATACGTTTTGCATAACCATAACGCAGACTATGAAGAATTGCCTGTGATTAGAGAAGTCAGTGGGTGTTACTTAGGGTCAAGATGCACAAAACGCTTAGTAAATCACATATAAAAGACCTCTTCCGGAAAATCATGCTAAAGGAATGGCAAAGATATTGGAGCAGTGGTGATATAGGAAGAAAAGTTTCTAATAGCTTGCACTCCGTTAAGCTTCATTCCACTAACTGGATCAGAGAGGATATTATTTTCTTTTCAGAACACAGCCCTTTCCCTTTCTACTTCAAAAGAGTCACTCTGTCTGAGAGTGATCAGTGCAGTTGCGGTGGGATTGGCACGGCACTTCATTATGCCATGGAATGCATCCTCGCAATGTCTTGCCATATGAAAAAAAAAACCATCACCAAGCCATGAACAAAAACGGCTGAAAAGAGTCTCAGCAACTTACTCTCTAGACAAAAGATCCATCGGACAATTAAATTTACTAGTGAAAGCAGATATATTTTCTTGCCTCCCTAGCTCTCACCATCAAGTGTCATACTCAGAAGGACTGGGGGAGGGTGGGGAAAGCACCCTGTTTCTTCACGTGCGTTTGCAGTCATAAATATCTTCTAAACAGAGTTTTTCCTTGTTACCATTAACCAATTATTATTTATTTATTATTTTTTTTATTTTTATAGCTGCATCCTCATCTACTGTGTCATGCTAACAAATGAATTCAGAATTCATGTGTTTTTTTTTCCATACAAAATATCTTTCTACATAATATTATTCCAAATAATTTTTCTATAATACTTCAAAGTAGGAAATCTTTGTAAATACTTTCGGTTTGTTATCATTTCTTATATGCTTATAAATTCTGTACATAATTATTTTTGTTTTTCTACTTTAAATATTTTGGTATTTAATAACCAATTTTAATTTTGAATTTAAAAACCGTTCAGTGACCAGAATGGTTACTGATATGGAGGTATGAGACGGCTTTCTGTTCTGTTAGTCAAAGTACTAATTCAGTCGCTATGTATGATCAGCAAGATGCGGTCGAACATGACAATGACAAGAAAGCTCTAAGAGTGAACATGCACGCATCTATCTTTGTTTTACATTGTATGGTGAAGAGAATATCACAATCGTTCGAAGTATTTTCGCAATATGGATTCGATCAACAAGTCTCCTTTCTTATCACATAAGAGAACACTTACAATTTTTAATTTCCAGCTCTCAGTGGTATCCAACAGTTCTTTCAGAAATACTGCATGTTTCCATTACTTTAAGGGCTAACTGGGTCCTGGAGGAATACGATAAATCTACTCGTATCGTCAGACAATATCAAAACACAAAAGAAAATCCCCATCTTCTGTGCAACAGCAGTTATATTTTTGGTGTGATTTTGAGAAAAGAATATAAAAAAGCATCTCAACATCATGATTAATCTTTATTACGACAGTTTGAGACAATGAGATTTACTCACCACCCAAGAACATTAATTATATCTCTGTTTAACTTTAACAGATATATGCAATAACAGATATAACGATTTCTGTTATTGCATAGAATTTCCTCGGAAAGAAATAGAAACCGGTTGAAGAGAAGAACCATTAAAATGTGAATAATTGTGGAGCTTTTTGATAGGCATTTCACTAAAGGCAGTGTCTAAATCTTTGATTCTTAATTACTGTTATCGCACTTGCATGTTTTCTATTACAAATTTGATGCCATTGAAAACATGATTGAAAGTTAAAAGATCTATTTTAATAGAAACTGAAAAATAATCATTTCCATTTGAAATACCAATTAATATTTGAAAAATAACAGTTTAAAAGAAAATTTGTATTGTCTTATAATTTTTGTTTCGATTTATTTTCGTTCATATTTAAAATAAATAAGATCTTTTGAATTTTATATTCTCACTTGACTTAGATTATTTTTAACAATGGAGTTATTTAACAATCAGCTTAGATTCGACAGACCAGTATGAGATATAAAGATTGATGTTGTTTTTTTAATTCCATTATTTGAAACGTGTAAGATTTTTCTTTCAGCAAAATTGAAGAGTAATGACATAACAAATGACTTCATTCAATTTAATAAGATTCCAATGTTACTTGAGTGGATTTCTTGATGAAATAACGTTTAATAAAGTTTTGAAGTAACGTACAACTCTTTTGTTTTCCGTAGAAGAGCCAATTGACCTGACATTTGATGATGATCCTTTTAACTGGGAATGTGGACCGAACGCCAAATTACTGAAAACTGTCGGTAAGCCTGTCGCATTTTATCTTTCTACTATTCACATTCACGGGATTTTTTAGTTAAGGTAAAAGACATAAAAAAGATTATTGAGAGAAAAATTATTTTTTATTCTTTCTCTAATTCATTAACGCTGCATAATGCTTTAATATTTTTTTTTCTAAATATTAAAAGTATCAAAACACACCATTTAAAATTTAAGTTATAATTGCCCATAAGGTAAATAAATTTTCCACAATCAGTCTTTCACTTTTTATGTAATAATTGTTTAATTAATCCTTTGATATCATTTTAAACCAGCTCCTCTCGGTTTTAAAAACAAGCAAGATTATGAAAGATAATTGGGAATAGTGTCTACAATATGCACCAGATTTCACGATCTGGAAAATCTATGCTTTCTTTAAAGAACTCTAAAGAAAAACAAATAATACCTTCTCATTTTCATAATATTATTATATTATTTTCTGACGGTTTTTTTTTATACTTTAGTTAAAATTGTCTTAGAAAAAAAGTGATATCAAAATTTCCTAAATTTCCTTAATCATTCCCTGTGTCATTTACAAATTTGTATCTTTCTTTATATGTAGAGAATAAGGGTTATGAGAAAAACTTAATTTTCGTTTTGATACTTGCTCCTGAGAATTAAGATAATGTTCTCATATATCCATTATAATTTTCATCTTGGGATAATTGAGAACAAGTTTTTATAGTAATAAAAATATTTATTATATGATTTTTATAGAACGAGTTTTTATAGTAATTATCAGGCATTCGTAATATTTATTATGTGATTGGAATTGATATTAGATATGTTAACGCGATAACGTCTTGTCCTCCCTCCCAATAATGCTCATAATTTTATGTCAAATCAACAGTTCATATTTTTAAAGAATCTACCACATGGTCAATATGTATATTATTCTTCACGCATGGAAGTTAGTAATTAATGACGACTCGATGTGGTTTAAATTAAGTATGGCAGGAAACAAAACAAAAGGAAAGAAAAAAAGATATGCTGTGAAAGAAATCTAATGATGAGGATTTTTATTCGTTTCCATCAGAAACGGAAGGTTTGGAAAAGGAGGAAGTGATTTGAGATCATCTACAATTGATTTTTTTTAACAAAATTTCTATTTTGATCTATTATGTCGAAGATACCAGAATGACTACCCATTATGCGCGTGCCTGAGAGATTAAGGCAGTTGTCACTGGTCAAATGAATGTAATAAATTTGAAGAGATCAATTTGGCTAAATAGAAGCTTGTTTTGGTGGTTAATGACACTTTGCAATTTCTGAGATATGCTACCAGATTCTATTACTGAAGTATACTTTTTCAGGTAACGTAAATTTAAAGGGATATTGAACACTCTACGTGAAGTGGGCACTCTTCACTAAATTTTCCACTATTAAATCGAATTACTAGTTCTTCTTCCTTTTAATGCTTAATTTTAAATTTCAGATATTTTCTTGTCGTATCACATAAAAATTCCTTTCCTCAACTCTTCCTCGCGGAAATGGGGTCGGAATGATGATAAATTACTACAAATTAAATGCATTAAATAAAATGATAGTTTATATACGATATTCCGGGAAAGAAAGGATATGAAAAAAAAATGTTTTTATTGAAAAGCTAGGTAAAAAAAAATAGTAATTGGGAATAGATGAGAATGGGTGGTAAAATAAATTCTCAAACAATGAGCAATAATTTTTGGTCACTTCAAATATATTCTCTTCAAAACAATTTTTTACTATATTCAGAAATTAAGATATTCGTCCCCAATTATCCTAGAGACTTAAGAGTAATTGGAAACATATCGAAGTAATTCTTAACGTTGCTGTTACTAAAATTGGTTTATTAGAAAACTTGTATATAAATGTGGAAAAAATGGAATTGTTTAACGAGTCTTCTAGAGCATGATTAATCATATATAAATTATATGCATATTTTCCATACGGTCATTTTGCACCGAACAAGATGATAATATCTACAAAGTTAATTTGCCTAAAGTGACCAAAATACCCTGTTTTATACTTCTTTCTACCATAAGCTGACTTTTGATACCTTAATTATTCATAAAAGATTCAGATTTTAATTTATTTTCTTATAAATATTAACACCATTTGGCAGTACTATTAATTCTAATAAAACTAGAGGAAATCGATTTCAGGTATAGCATAAAGTCAAGGTATGTCTTGTGTCATTTTGGTATTTCGGTGTTATTCACAATGTTGTATTTTATTTGAGATGACTCAGGAGATTAATTTTAAAAATATTTATATAATATTAATTTTGCTTCCCAATTTTGATATTCATTTTTCAATCATTCGAACTCAAATTTACTTTCGTAAAAAAAAGCTAAAAAATTAATAGTTGTAATTTGTACTTTCAGTGTCTATGCATTTTTCTGCAAGTATGTCAGTAGTTCTCTAATTATACATAAAATAAGTATTTATAATATTGGTAATTATTTTTAGATCATTTGTTTTAATTTACTTCTAATTTTAAAAATTTCCAGAATTTCACAAACTGCAAAAAATTAAAAACGTAACTGAGATTATCTGAAAGTGAACTGGATGATTCTTTTAGAAGTGACCACAAAACTGTTAACGATAAAGAATTATATATCAATAAAACTATAGTTTTGTAGCTCAATTTTTTTATACTTAACTTAATTGGTATTCCCCATTGATTCTCCAATTGTTAGCATTCAAAGGTCAACAGAACCTTTCACTTCTTGGTCGAAATAGATATGCACATAATCGGAATGAAAATAGTGTTAATCTCTCCATCCAAATTTGTAACATCTTGTCTCTCAAGTTTCAGTGTTCATCTTATTCATCATCGCTCATCGACTTGACTAGTGAGGATTGTTTGATGTCGACGATAATACTGTCCCACCTGAAAAGCATGTTAAATGCCATTCATCTGAGTTATAAAATTATGATCTAAGACTACGCTTTGCTCAACTCTTTGAGAAAGCATGCAATAGTTCCTCCAGCAGTATGAGAATCACACTACAATCCCAGATATCAAAATCATATGATATATTTCACGGAGTTTTTCAATGTTTGGATTCCTTTTCATGCAATTCGGTACTTTCCTGGAAAGTGAACGAATTCTACTCGGATAGCAAGAAGTCCTTTACCTCAAGGGATTCTGCAACAAATAGATGTAAATGCAGAAATTACATCATGAGTCAAATTTAGGAACTTTTCATGAAATAATTTGTTTCGCGAACCAATCGTTCCTATTTAGTACTTTCTAAAAATATCCTCTTTTGCGATTCTATGTACATACAATACACTTCTTACTTCTTCAACTCGAACGATTGTTAATTTATTTTCTTGGATGCATCGGATGGAGTGAGAATTTTTGGCAATTGTTTTATATGTCCACATTGATGACTTTTTATCTCAGATAAAAAGTGTTAGCTTTTTGAGTAACTAGAAATTATCACTACTGAGATCTAGGATTACGACATGAACGATCCTTTACGAATTCAATTTCGTAGCTTAGATTCAGAATAATAAGAATATTTTTCGTTAACGCCGATGAGCGAACCATACGTTTAATAGATAATAAAATTGGGTGAAATTACATTTAGTTTAACATATCTAGCTAAGTTTCAACAGTCAAATATTTATGATAAAAGGAAAGTGTAGTAACTTTTTTTCCTTAGTTATTTTTTGCGTTAGAAATATGACATCTCCTCTATGCGGGAAGAGTATTTTTAAAGGAAGTAAGTTGAAATTCTAAGTCTTTTGACTGAAATCCTCGGAAGCCAACCCAACAGAAAATTTTCCTGGGGCGTACAGGGTTTCAAACGTGTGAATTTTGTGATTCAGATCACAGGCAGATGATAAAACTGAAAACATTCTTCATATTTATTGATGTTAGCCCTGCCCGCTCTGCCTTAACCTACTAGGACACAGGTGGATACCTTGGCAATGACAGCTACTGCAAGAAGAAATGAACTTAAAATGTAAGATTTGCGGAGGTATTCCAAATGTGAAGAAAAAAAATGAAATTAAAAAGCAAAAAGGGCTTTTGTCTTGGAGATAATACCTCTGATTGACATGAGTTACTTTTGTTAGTACTCAGGAATTTTATTCAAAATTCTAGCTCTCTTTTAAGACTCTGTTCTTCTTAAAAAAAAAACTATGTGTTTATGCTTTAGTCTTTTGAAAAAATTTCTGCATTTTCATCTATGCATTTTTTATAAGATTGAAAATATTTTTAATTGCTTATATTCAATAAATCAAAACAGTTATTTAGTCATTTCAATTTGTAAAACGAACAAATAGTTTGAAAAAAAAAATTCTTTCATAGAATATATGGAGTGCATCAATCAGAATCCCATCTTTTTTGTGGAGACCTCTGACAGCCCCCGTCTCACTGCTCGGGTGTCTTGCGCAGTTGAATCAGCAGCTATACATCATCCTGACCGCCAGGTGAGGATCCTTTTTCTATCCCCAGAACCCCTGGACTTTACCGATCCCTTCACTGAATCTCTCACTCACCTGGACAACGTACGTCTGCTGAGAGTTGATCTCGCCGTTCTATTCCGGGGCACGCCGCTCTTGCACTGGTACAAGAAAGGAAAATGGAAGAAGAGTCCCTACAGGGTATGTCATCAGCATTGACTATTTCACAAATTAAAGTAGATGTCTCGAAAAGCATGAAACACTTTTATTTTCATTTACCCTAATATGAAAATTACTTTCTAAAGAGTTAAATTTATAAAATTTAATGCGTATGAGGCAGTTTTTGTGATAATTTTAAAATAACTTAATAAAAATAAATATGTATTTTTATATTACAAATGTGGCGCTAATATAATTTTTTTGTCATATATAATGTATATATAGAAAAATTATCGTAATCACGAAAAGAACCCAACTGTGGATTTTGGTAAATCTTTAGTATGTAAAACTTACTTTAATATCGATATCTCACCCAGGGTGTGCACTCTAGACATAGGGATGAGAAGCTTCCGGTATGTTGGTTGGTTTTGGCCATTTGCTGGCTACAGAAATGGTATGGGGTCGGCTACCCCCAATAACAGAAGAGTTGTACCTTGACCGGTGATGGTCTTTAGGGCACAACCTTAGCTTTTGCTTGCGCTGTCGCAGAGTCCGGTCATTCAGTTTTGTTCTTGTGTCTTTGGGTGGTTTAGAGTAGCTGCTTATAGTTATCCGAATTAGTTAAAAACCTATTTTCGATATGCTGTCTGTATGTCTATCAGGCTGTGTATATGTGTACTGGAAACTCACAAAAGCAAGAAGATAGATTTTTGAACTTAGTATGCGGTATTTAAATCAAAATAAAATTAATTTCGTACTCATACAGGAATTTTTCCCAAACCACATGTTGTATTTTCTTAACTACCCTATACAAAAAACCCAATTTCTTAACTACCCTATTTTTTTTTCCAAATATAGTTTTATATTAATGTTGCCACACTTTTTCTGAGACAACACTTTTTTTTTGACCGGTATCGTAGTTTTAATAAAGAAAAAAATTTATTAAGAGATACAAATTGGTGCTAAAAATTGCTTCATATTCAAATTGCTGTATAATCACTTCGTTGGACTGACAAATTGTTGATTTTGTTATGGCCAAAAGATAAAAAGAAAATAATTAAGAAGAACAACGCACTAATGAACAGTAAACGAAAGGAACTCGTAAGAACAAGAAATTATGCATCTAGAATTCTTTGAGATTTCCAGCAATATCGCAAGTTTTGATTACATAACTAATAATTATCTACTGCCAAAATTATATAATTAGTATTCTTATTTTTCTTATGCAAAAAATTCCCGTTGTTTTAAGTTGACAAATCTTAAAGAAATACAAATTTCCTTTTATTATTTTGGAAGAAATGTTACCATACCTTAAAAATTAATAATAAATTTAAAATATAAACTCTATTAATAAGTTTAAAAATTAATTTAAAATTGTTATTCATTACGTTTAAATAAAATACTTTAAAACAAGAAGGCTTCCTGCAGTTGGAATTAAAGAATCTTTAATATAAAGATCTTATATAGGTTCTGCTGTAACATTGCTTAAAGATGCTTATAACTTATTTGAGATTACTTATAACTTTATAAAACCTTGCAGGAGAGAATAAACTTAATTCAGTGCTCACAAAATGTCAGTAGAAAGTTTCTGCACAGTCTTTGTGACTCTCGCCTTTTAAAATCAAACGAAAATCTCTTAAAACAATATCGAAAGAATCGCAATTATGTTTGGTCATTTTATTTCTAAGAGAGCTGTCTCTTTGTTACAGATTTCCCACACAAGCGATGCCATGCGCTTGTTTCTCGTGTGGAAGTATGGTGGCATGTATCTGGATTCTGACATTGTGGTGCTACGTTCACTTTCGCACCTTCACAACACCACCACTACGGACAACGGAAAAAACCTCGGTTTCGCTCTGATCGCCTTTGATCCGGACCACCCCCTTTTCCGAGATTCCATCAAGGACTTCTCAGCCAACTATGCTCCCTATGAGTTCGCAGCCAACGGACCTCAGCTCTTCAATCGAAACTTTAAAAAGCACTGCCACGTGGAGATTGTAGACGAATTGTATATTGGAGGACAAAACGATTGTGACGTGGACGTTCTTCCTCAGGAAGCAGCGTATCCGATTTCTTACAAAACGTGGGAAGAATACTTCAAACCACAGGCAGTCCACAACGAGACAGCATTCGAATCCAGCCTCATAATACACGTGTGGAACATGCTCAGCAGTGGGGGAAGACTGGTGGTCGGTCAGAACAGCTTGTACGAGATGGCGATGAAGGAACATTGCCCCAAAGTGTACGAGAATGTTGCCAAACTTGGTTACGCCTAGGATCTGTGCCAATCGCGCTTTTGTAAATATGTATTGTAATAAAGCAACAACTTTTTTTTAAATGATGCTTAAGTATTTGATATTGTTTTGTGTTCTCAATATAATGATCTTTCACGAAACTGAGGACTGCATTTTAAAACAAAAAGAAGGCATATAGCAATCTAAAAATATTAATTTAGGCAGTATGCTGTTAAAAATAGGAATGAGCTCTGAAAACAATTGTATGAGAGAGATAATATATTATTATAAGGAATTGTTCATATGTTAGGTCACGGGAAAAAAAGGAGCTACCCAGAATAATTTTGAAGTCGATCATCTTAGAGATGAATATTAAAACATACTGAGCTGAAAATTTTCGTAGGGGGTTGTCTATAACTTTACAATTGTACAAACTTTAAGATTTCCTATAGAAAAATTTCCTATTCCTATTTTTTGAAGCAACAAATAGATTACCCATGGGAAAAAATACCCAGGACACAACGTTTTGGTTAATAACCATAATTACATAAAGAAATATTTGGCATTTTCTGTTAAAGATTCGTTTCCATATTTAGATGTGTAGGATTTTGATATTCTCTGTACGTCAATAATAGCATTTTTTTCGCTGTTTTATTTTTTATTTTACCGACTGCTATTTCATTCTTGACAGCATATTTATAGTGAAAATATTTGGAAGAATTGTGATTATTTTCTGTAAGAAATATTCAAAGGCATTGAAAGTTTTGTTTAAGTTGCATCCGAGCCTGATTCTCCATTATGCTGAAAGTACCAAACTGGAAAGTGTTGTTGTATGAGCAAACGATATAAAATGAAATATATTTTTTATTATTTAAAAAAATGTCAATTTGAGTGTTAAAATTAATATCTTACCGATTCACAGAGAAACAAATGAACTGGTTTTTATTCTTTTTCGCTTTATTCCTGCTTTTCTTTATAAGTATATACTATTCCTATCTTCACTGCCTACTACTCATAAATAGACATGAAGTGATACATCGCTTTATTTTACAAGCATACAAAGAAGAAGCGCGCTTCATTCACCGATAAATGTGAATCCGTTTTCTTCCATGCAAATGCGTTTTTTATTACCAAAGATTTCGATGCATGATGTCATGATATATGCGTGTTGCAGACGTGAAAAGCAAATGGCAGCGCATCACTCTAAATGTTCTTACATATCTTTCATTTCCATTATTGTAGCACTTTCTTAAATTGAAATTCGTCACTTAATTTTGCTGCTTCTTACATGAATAGAAACTTGAAAGGAGGTATAGTTAAAAGAATTATTATATCTAATTGTAAGAATAATTATATTTAATAACCATAAGAATAATTATTATATGTAGATAATTGTAAAAATAATTATTCCTTTGGATGTCTTTAAGAAGAAACCGGCTTAATAATCGAAAATTTATATCAATAGCTATTTGATTAATCGGAACAAAGTTCATTTAATTAAAATGGCATTGAAAAATTTAGTATTTATCAATCAACAGTATTAAATAGATTAATAAAATCAATAAAAGGAATTACAAATTGTAATAATACATTATTACAATTATATATATATTATTAAGAGAATATCAATATTAAATTCTTAATAAATAATGTTTTGATGCCTGAATTTTTTTATTCCATTTATGATTATATTTGTTTTATATTTGTTCTGATTAATTGTAATAATAATTACAATTACGGTAGATTAATCTTGTGAATTTGAGACTTTTGGAAGAAATATTGTGCACTTAAACAAGCATCACTCAATTTAAACAAACACAAAGGAGCTTTTCTTGTTAGAAAATAGAGTATTAGTTACCCATAAATTATTAAGAGAAATAATTAACCACAATGGTTGTAAAATTAAATAGTTAAATCCTACAAAGTATTTATTAAGAAAGAAAATTCCCTTTTTCTGGAATTTGCTTTATTCTGTAAGGGATCTTATAACAGCTAACCAGTAAAAATTGCAGCTTATTGCAAGAACAGAGACCATCCTCCACATTTAAAAATTGGGATTATTAATAAAATATTATGGCAATGGAATTTGTTTTTTTACTTCTATTTCATAATTTTGCCCACTGAAGAATGTTTTTAATATATTTTTATGCTACATAAATGCAGAAAATGATGTTTGTTTCAAGGAATGGACGATCAGTAGCATTTCGATACCAAATTAAAAATCTGTCAATATTTTGACATTTGTGGATGCATTTGTAAACGCATCATTTGAGGAATAATACAAAAAATTTAATATAAGGGGAAAACGACTCATGGGAATGAGCTGAAATTTTGCCTGTCCCCATAAAATGATCTTGTTTTACGATTTATGCCAAAGTTTGTTTAAGTATGATGCAATTAAAAAAAAATTAACTCTAGTTTTGTAATTTTTTCACTTATTAAAAATTACTTTTTCATGTTAAATATGTATGCAAAATATGTAGAATACCTTATATCTTTTTTAAAGAAAAGCTTAAATCAATAACTTTATGTTTTTAAGATATTGTTACAAAAGTTTTTCTTCTACAAATACCGCTAATCAATCGCTAATAACGTAACGCATATAATCGCTATAGTTCAGCAGCTTGCTTGCTGTCTAATCCTCCAGTTTCTTTACGTGTCGGCGACTCCGACTACTCTCACACACAACTTCTGACGATACGCACAACTTCACTGCGTATTTGCGTGTATCTCGGTTCTTACTGGATGGATCATGAAACTTCTCGCACTTTCCAGTGTGATCCATTTAGTCGCCAAACTCGTCAAATTCATAGCCAAGTCGCCAAATGGCCGCCAAGCTCTCAGGCCATTGGCGCACAGGACAGATCTTAGAAAGATTTTAAAAGTTTTTCCCAGGATGACACTATTCGTGTCAGGTAGCAAAATTACAGATTTGTAACAATATGTACAAAAGTTCAACATTTAATTTAGCATTAGTAAGTTTAATTTAGCATTCATTACACATAGTCAATTAGTAAGTTTAATTAAGCATTTATTACACATTGTCAATGTCCAATGAAAAAAATGGCACGTATTTTTTATTAAGTATTTTTATATAAATGGAGCGACTAAATATAGAATGAAGCGGATCGATGCACTCCATAAATCTAGTATTATCAAACGGTACGCTGAATTTATAAAGGAATTTCTTTTCAGAATTTTTTTTTTATTTATTGCCTCTTTAAACATTAGACTCAACTTCATTTTAATTCATGACATTGCTTTCAATCAAGAAAAGATTTTTTTTATTCACAACAGAAAACAGTTGAATGGAATGAATAAACTTTCGAAGTGTCAATATTAACACACCGTTTCGTGAATCCTGTTAAGATTCGAATGGCTTTCTCTTTGAAACCAAATTTTTCGACTAATCTCTTACAGGCGATATTCTTATCGGGAAATCGGACAGTTATTCCCTTAGGTGCCTGCGAGAAATTGAATCCTTGGAGCAATTCGAACAACAATATTTCAGCAACGTCCTCGGTATCAGCATAAAATGGAGATATTATCCAATGTTCTGTGACGACATGTCTGAGGCAGGCATATCCAACCACCTTGCCTTCCAGAAGAGCCACTTTGCTCCGGCAAGATGCCCAAGAGAAAGTCTGCCGCACCACGAATGATCTATCACGATTGTTCACCGATTTGTCAAAAGCAACGACTTGAGATAAAATCTCTTCAGCTTTTGTGTTTTCTACCACATTGAGATTCATTAAATTAAATGGAATTTCTTTAAGACTTTTTCTCATTTCAATATTTGGCTTTATTTTATTTTTAACATTGGACAGTTCTTCATGTGCCGAATTGGTGGATGCACCTTCGATAATAGCACTAGATGGATGAGGCTCATCAATATATTCGATGCCAGATATTTCATCTGAATTATATTGTTCTTCTGCAAGTGAAGACTTCTCAAGACTTTGAACTATCTTCATTGCATTCAGCTTTGCACAAGTTTTCTTTGAGTCATTTTCTTCTTCTCTTGATCCTTTGTGTGTTGTGGAATCATCTACTGAACCAATGCTGTTGCTGCAGCCAATGCAATAACCTTCAAAATAAGTTGCAATTTTGATATCCGGTATTGAAACTACATTTGTTGATATAGAATCGTTGTAGCACTCATAGTAGACAATAGCATAATCTTCCACGTGACAAAAGCCTTCCTTCTCTGTATACTTCTTGAAGTTGACCGGATCCCCATGAACGCCTATGTTCCTGTTGCCAAGATGCTCCTTAGCTGCCTTCCAGAGTTGAAATCCGATGCCTTTTCCTCTGTATTCCTCCAGAACCACGTAGAGCCCCATGAAACCCAGTTCTGGAGTAAGTCGCGTTCCGCAGCAAGAGCCTATGAGCTTTCCATCCGGGTGCGTTTCTGCCACAAAAAGCGCCTCTGGATCAACCAGCAACCATGTTCGTATCTCATCGGCGCAAATAAAACGCCCAACTGTCCTTGCGAAATTCAAGAGAATAGGAAGATCTGACAAGGTAGCGTTTCGTATCTTGGTTTCCATTTCCTGTAATATAGAAAGAAAGTAACACATAAGAAGCTACAATGTATTTATTTTATCACGAATCTGTTGCCGAGCATCACCCAGTTAACATTATTAAGCTCATTTTATTCCTTGAATATAATTTGGGATAATGCGTTAAAATCATATATGTATATACAGATTTGCAGCTCAGAAATGTCTTGTTCCAAATCAGTAACACAAGGCTTAGTTCAGAAAAAATCTGCGATCTTTGATAAGTAGATTTAAATACCTTACTTTTCAAGCAGGAACTCTGAATTCATCATTTCAAAATAAAATAGTATATTCTGAATTGTTTAAAAAACAGTTCACGCTGTCACATTGAAGAACGTCATTTTTTAAAATTTATTTTATTGTCTACAATCATAGTGCATCTTTATTTTGTAAATAGATTTAATAGCATTTTCAATATGTATTTTACTTTTTAAATTAGCATTAGAGTTCGTGAAATCGTTTAGAAGAAAAAATTGAGTATGTTGCTTAAAGACAACACTTGCCATTTAGGGATTAATGAATCTGAAAATATGTTTAAAAATAGGAGAAAGTTCCCAATATTGGGCTGTATAATAGATAGAACCAAAATTCTAAGCCCAGTTTTATCACGCAATTGTGCTGCAAAATAGACAGGTTACTTTGCAATAATGGAAATGTGGGTTGTAGAATCATTTTTGTGAGAAAACATTAGGTGATTATATTATAAGTGATTATAATTAGATATAGTAATTTAACGGAAACTGTATAGCTCTTACGCTTTCTTTTTTGAAGTAAATGGCAAAATATACTATATTCTCCGAAAACATTTAATCTGGTTACAGTTTACAATAAAAAAATTTTTAAAAAATAGTATTAAAATAAGATTATGATATTTTTTGAGTTATCCTTAAGTAGCTCAGATTTACAAAAAAAATCGCCTTAACTGGGCTAGTCAAATCGGAAAAGAGATAATTATCTAGAACTTAAGAAATTCAGTTGAAGCAATTAAAATTATTAGTCATCGTCATTAAATAAAGGTAGAACCGGCCATAAAAAATACTTGAGAATTAAAGACATCAAATGTTGTTATGATAAGTATAAGCATACGAAGTTGTTTAGCCGGCATTATTGCTCGCTAAAATTTTCAATCCAATATTCTATGTAACGTGGTCTCTTAATAGCTTCATTGGCAAAATATTTCCGTCGTTCTATTTGTTCACTATTCTTATTATATTTCTCTCTCTTCCTGTCAGCTCCTATAAAGTTTGAACTTCCAATTGAAAGGGATGTGGTTAAACTTCAATTAAAACAAAACAAAAATGTTGAACCAAAGTTGTATTTTAAAAATATGAGTACAGAAAAAAAATCGTTCAGCACTGAAATCTTACGTGCTTTAAAAGAATACATTTTAAATTTTATGCAATATCTCGAAGATTTAATCGACAAAAAATTTCCTGTTTTATCATAAAATTTATATTTTAGTTTCCCTTTAAAATTATTTAAATGACATAAATAATATTTCCTAAATTTTATACAGTCCTTTCATCTTAAGGAATCATATTTAATGAAATATTCTTCAGGCTCCAATATAATGCAGTCGAATCTGACTGTGTTATGAACTTTGAATATCAGTATCTAAAGACAATTAACAATTTCAAAATTTTAATCTAATTAGCCTTCGGGAAACTCCGAACGCTGATTTATATACCTTCTTTGAGACTGTCAATGCAGTGGTTCATAATCTCAATTTCTATACCTGACTCAGTTTTAGTCACAAGAATATTTTTAAAAATTTCACTCTTAGAACCGAGGATCAGTATAAAGATATAAGATTCTTTATTATTCAGAACATTTATTGACTCTAATTACATAAAATAGTATTATTTACTTCATTTAGACCATATTTTTCTAAGACAGTGAAAAGACTATTTACATTTTTAAATTAATTTAACTATCCATTCCGGGAAAGTATAATTATTTACCAGAAAGCGCGGACATGGCACGTCCGCCCCTACAGGGTTAGCAAGAAATAAGTTAATCACTTCAGAGAGCTCTAAATTGCGTTCTATTGGTTTAAATAAGATAAATTCAAATGATGCGCTTTACACTTATTTATTAAAAACATTTAGTATACAAATTTACCAATAGATGGCGCTGTAACACAAATGGCATTTATTTGCATATATTGAAAATGTGAAAAGTTCTTTGCGTTACAGATCATGTCTATTACCATTTTTCTTTGGATAAAAAGAAAAGCGTAGGCACGAACAATAGTTTCTTCTCTATTCTTCATGCCTAAATTGCAAGAAAAAGCGCAACTGGTAAAATTGTTCTACCAGAACCAACAAAAATTCTGCAGCTCTAAAGGATTTTCGTCGTATGAAGCAGATACGAAGAGAACGAATATCACCAGATGCCCTACGCAAGATGATGTAGAAATTTGTAAAAACTGGGCAACTTTGCTTTCTTCCAGGTAAAAAAATCCCTTCTCCCAGCTTCGAAAATGTTGCGACCGCTCTCGTTGAAGCCAGCAGATAGTCTCCGCACAATAGTGTGAGTTTTCCAGTTTTTTCCCGTGTTCTAGATATGCCGTATTCAACTGTACAAAAAATCGTACGACAGATTTTGCATTCTTATCCATACAAAATCAAGTTTGTGCACTTGTTGCAGGATGGGGTCCGTAAAACTTTTGCATTTCAGTTTCCTCGAAGACAAGACACAATTTGTCCATGGAACATTCTGTGGCGTGATTAGGACCACTTTTGCCTCAATGGGGAAGTTAACACCCACAATTGTCGAATTTGGGCAGAGGGAAACCTCACGTTATTCAGGAACAGCCCTTGCATCCTGAAAAAGTGACAGTATGGTGTAGTTTTACAGATACCTTTATCACTAGACAGTATTTCTTTGAAGAGATAACTTCGAATGGAATCCAAAGCTGTTCCGTCACAGGACAACATTACCATGATATGCTGAGGGATTTTCTAATGCCAACTCTTCTACAGCTTAGATGCCTTCAAGACATCATTTTCATGCAGAATGGTGCACAACCTCATATTGATCGTCGTGTAAAGCGATGGTTAATACAGCATTTCACAGAAGTACGAGTTATCAGCCGTCATTTCCCGATAGCATGACCTCCTCACTCGCCGGACAGTACCCCTTGCGACTTTTGGTTGTGTGGTTATTTGAAGGACAATATCTACAGTCAAAGGCCATCATCTCTACCAGATCTGAAGGACAACATTTGGCGCCATATTCTTAATATTCCGGCAGACTCACTCCGACCATCTATAGAAAATATGGTTCTTCTATTAGAGCATATTGTTGAAAATAAAGGAGGATATATTGAGCAATTTAATTTTACTTTATTTAACAATTATAAACCATATTAAATGGTTTTATGTGTATTAAAACGCCACCTACCGGTAAATTTTGTATTATTTTTTATTTAATGAATAAATGTAAAGCGTTATAAAAGCATGGTTATAAAATCATAATCTGTAGTTCAAATTTTATATCATTTGGATAAAATAAACGCATTTTAGAGCCCTCTGAAGTGGGTAACTTATTTCTTGTTAACCCTGTATGTATGTGTGTGTGTGTGTATGTTTGTGTATTCTTTAAATACTGCAGGATTATTAAGTTAATAATATAGATATTTTAAAAGTCCACAGAAAACTCTTTTCTTACACTTATCCTTCAAGAAAATATCGTGCTTCATGCTTATTTCATTTCTTACAAGCATGTCTTGAAATTTGCACTTTTCTGCGTTTAGTAATTAGTTAGTAATATACTTAGTAAGAATTAATCTTTTAATTTTTGTCAATATGATTGGCGAAAGTTACAAAAGCTAATATTTCCTATGCACTTGTAATATGCTCGTACAAGTTAATTTTTATTTTAATTTTGAGTGAAATAAATTGATAGAAAATATCCTCAAAACATTTTTTAAGAATTAATTGAAAATGGAAACTTTGCGTGTTGGAAAAAAATTAGTATCAATAAAAAGAAAAAAAATTTAATTTTCAGATGATGCAAAAAGTCATTTTTGTGCTGTAATATATTCGGATGCTTTCGCGGAAAAATGCCAAAATTTTGATTACTTTTTAAACAATTAAAATTTCAAAACAATCTCTTCTAAGAGCGCATTTCCATCCTCCAAATATATAAGAAATGTAGGTGTTTCAAATTCTATAACCTTCTAACTGATACGCTTACATAGAAATTGACTTTAAATACTAATAACAGTGTTATGTGTCACAAAACTTTGCAATAATAAAAAAGAGTTCGTTAAATTTCCTGGAGCGGTTTCTGCAATTAAAAAACACTTAAAAATAATTATATCTATTAAAAGAGAGTGAATTAATAGGATAAGCGAAGTGCTGATGAAATAATTGTTAATAGCAATGCTTCAAGAATTTTTTTAAACAGGAACTTTTCATGCACATTTGCTTGACGAAGATAAATGAACTATTAATGGGAATATAATGTAAATAATAGGATACGACTGACCTCTCCTTGAAATTTTTAAATGTTTTGAATTGCATCTCTGAATGAGATATTTGCACCAAACCAAAGTTAGTGGAAGGTAATAAATCTTTATTTCGTAAATTTGGAAATTTCGAATTCAAGAAATGAAATCCTGAATTCATTCAATTTTTGACCTCAATTATCTAGGAGGCATGACCTATTTAAATGACATTATTTAGGAAATTGTTCACGTGCGCGGTAACCACAGATAATCATCAAAATAACAGAAAAATATAAAAATCAAACGGAAAATGCTTTTGTACATTTATTAACTCAAGCCTAAAGTCTATAAATATAATTATATCTTAAAAACAGACAGTAAATGTCTGTATTCACATTTTTTATTCACTTACATACGAAGAAACTGGTAATTTGCTTCTCATTTTTATTTGCAACTTCTTCATATTTATTTAAAATTAACGTTTTTTAAAGTAATTTTGTAATTGACAACCTTGAGCATCCTCTATACAATTTATATTATAGATACAATATCTAGAAAACCAAGCTTCACTCGTCAGTTTTTTTTTTTTTTTTTTTTTTTTTTTTTTTTTTGAAAAATCATGTTCTTTAGAGAAAATATTTAGATAAGAATCGCATACTGATTACATATGAATATTTTTCATTCTTACATACATATAAATTGGCCATTTAAATAAATAAAAAAACATGAATGCATTTAGTATAAAAAATTATTAGAAGAACACGTTATGTTAAAGAATCTACTATAATACAGTTTATCTGCTATTACTTATATTTTTGAACTTACACTCAGTTTTATTATGGTAAAATCCGGTCCGAAATGGCTTTATATGACATTGTCAACATGAGAACAGATAGATAAAGGCGCGCGCGCGCGCGCGAGTGTGTGTGTGTGTGTGTGTGATAAATAGAATTCTTTCAGGAAAGACACTTATATTGATAAGCTTAAAAAGCAAAAATTTTAAATATAAATGCATAAATAAAAAAGATAAAGGAGAAAGCACGGCAAGAACCGAGGACCCGCAACGCACGCGTCATTCATATTATTCTGACCTCTATACTGCACTGCTCACACTTTGAAGCAGAAGTTGAATACATGAATCCTAATAGTTAATGAAAAAAATGGTTTTCTTTGCATAAACTCGCGTTTTTTCAGAAAAGATACCTGTATAGATAAACTCAAAAAGTAAAACCTTATCTAAATATAAAATTCGATCCAAATCGTAAGAGCCATTTCCGAGATACGCGAAATGAATAAATTTGTATGTATACAAGAATTTTAAAACTTTTACTTTGATTAGTTTCAATATCCGTAAATATTTAAAGCTACAAAGTCTTGAATGAAAATCATCCCTAAGTTTGTTTTTAAAATTGCAAATGGGAAATAAAATGCATACTTTTTTAACCATTCTTTGTTTTCAATTTGTCTCAAAGCGAATTTATTCGTTTTCATTCTACTGCAGTTTATCTAAGACAGATGCTGATTCACTTTCACAATATCAGTCTGTATGCACCGTGGCAACTGCTTCGCGTTTCATGATTTCATTATACTTGAGCGACTGCACTTTTAAAAAGCACTAAAATATTACTTGGATTTTAGCGACAGGGAACTTCTCTTAAACACAGAATGATGCAAAGAAACGAATACTTCTTTATGGATACAGAATTCATTGCAATAAGAAGAAGAATTGTAAAATGAAAGCAAAATATATGTAATTTATAAAAAAATTGAAATAAAATCAGCATGTATTTAAGGGAATAAAATATCCAATTACATGAAAATGAAAATTGAGACAAATGGATGCTATTAAGAAAAACATAGGGAAAAAAATATAATTATTATCAAGTAATTAATTTTTGAGTCGCTGATGAATTTCCACGTTTCATATCCATCTTAATCCCAATCACATCTTCGGATTTAGTCTGTCTTTAAAAATGTCAACCCCTGAGCACAATGATGTAAAATAGGTGCTCTTCTCCCCACAAAAACTGGGCACATCCATTAAGTTTTGGAAGAACAATTTGATTCCCATCATTGAAACCAGAATTACTCGCCGTCTCACACTAATACCTCAAACCCATGTACCCGCAAGCATTCCATTCAGAACTGCTGAATTCTCATCACTATACCGTTTAGTTTTAGTTTAGTTATATTAATGTCCCGTTTTAAATCAACAGTAGGGTTATTTTAGAACAGACATCAATATTTTGAATCACGATCAGATGACGAGAACGACACCTGAGCTAGCATCCCACCTCTCCACATCAGCAAGAGGACATTCGGCTAAGAAGGATTTAACGTGAACCAGATCAGCTTACACGACGGTTCATTGGTGGAATCGGGACTCGAATCTGAAGCCCTCCTGTTGCGAAACCAAGACCTTAACAACAGGTAACCGCGGCCTCTTCACTATTCAGAAAGCCAGTCAGTACATACCATATCCGATCAAAGAAGATTCGATTATGTTTACTAAACAGAATGATGACGCATACTCCTCACTCTCCTCCCTCCCCCTTCTGGTCCATGTTTGTTTCCATCAGATTATCTTCACGAAGCAGAATACCTTCCGCATGCCCACTCCGATAAAAACAAAACAAAAAAACAAAAAAAAACATCTCAACTATCACAGCATATTTCCAAAAATGAACATAAAGATCTTTTTCCAGGAATATATATCTTGTATAAAAGCAATACGTTACGAAAATTCAAGATATGTAGTGATCGTAGCGCCATCTTTCATTCATGTTATTCTAAAGCGCTACCTATCTACTTTCACTAATACAATCTATGTTAATACTTCGCCCGGGGAATCCCCGTTCTATGTATACGTGAGCTAAGCAATGATGTTCCGGTAGTTGTTAGTGAAATAATAGCGATGAAGTACTTTATACAACACTCTACATGAACATTACCACAATGCTGACACGAACGTGATTTGAACACGCAACCTTCTGATCTGGAGTCAGAATTGCTAAATTGGTGACCTCGGACGATGAACCTTCGTAACAGCTGTTGTGGCGCCATCTACCCGCAACCAAAGTCGTCAGACTCACTTGACGCAGCAAAACCAAAGTCGTCAGACTCACTTCACGCAGCAACCACTCACCCACACACACTCGCTACTCAATTAGGGTACAGGCCCATTAGACAACAGCTACTAATAACTAAATACATCACCACTCAACAGCCCTATCGTTTGTCTCACTTCCGACTCGCTGGAGGGAGAGTACAGTGGTGAATAGCATATAGTTCAGTTAACAACTACGCTACGATCACTACAGAGAAATATTAACGAAAATATTAGATTGCTTAGTAAATTTTCGAATTAACTCTTAAAATCCAATCAGAAAATCCTTCACATTTGTTTTATTCTCTAAATGATTTAATATACTATAAATTCACTAAAAATAAAAAATAAATTAATTTTATTATGAAAAATTATGGAGGAAAATAATCAGGTCCCTGTAAAATGTTGCAGGGCATTTAAAATCTGGCCGGCAACATCGAAGCATGATAAAATCGTAGCTTTAATTTACCTGTTTATTTTGAAATTTTATTCCTACTTATATTGCAGTAATAAGGAACTTGGAAAAGCTGTGCTTCGTCGTAACGCTTAGGAATATCAGATCCAAAGTCTAAAATAATAAAATCTATCATACACAGAAATTTATAAAGAAATTTGTAATTTTTAGAAAAAAAAATTGGACAGCAATTATAAAGACTTTAAAGCATATATATATATATATATATATATATATATATATATATATATATATATATATATATATATATATATATATATATATATATATATATATATATATATATATTTTAATTAAGAAAAAAAAATTACACTCCAAAAACATTATGTTTGATTGAAATAAAATAAAATTAAATAAACAAATTTTAGATTTTTTTTTATTAAAAATTATTTTAAAGCATGAAAATGTATTTTTTGTTCATTCTTAGTATGAAAATAATTTTAAATATTTCTTTAAATTATTGAATATGAAAATTATTCTTCCCATAAATACTTTTTATAGTATTCTTATTTAGTACGTACAACCCAAGAAACAATTATGTGAAAAATTTGGCAGAGTTTTGTCATACAATCTGCTCCATAGAAATAACTTTAATATCGCTTTAAAATGGGACGTAAATATATACTAACCAACCAACTAACTGTCCTTTAGAATTTTTGAATAAATTTTTGATCAAATATGTCACATGTCGCAATTTGAAAGAATACACCAGCCTACAACCATTATCATATCAAAATAAAATAAATAATGTTTTGAAAAATTACGATTTATAAATGTTTACAGTGAAATCCTTTAAACTTTATAAATGTCAATTAATTATTCTTTTTATGTTAAAAACTAAGCATTTTCTGTCGCATGATAAAAAGAAAGAATACAATTCTTACTGTAAAAGTAGAACAATGGAAGGACACCCACCTTGCTATCACTCATACAAAAAAAGAAACGAATTCAGAGTCTCACCCGTTCAATCACGTCGTCCCATGACTGGTGAAACGAGACGAATCACGTGATGCAGATAAAAGAGTTGTCTCGATTTCTGAAAAATGACGAAACCGTTAAGAATTTCCGTTTTATTCAAGGTTGAAAAATCAAAAGGCAGAATAAGGCCCGATAAATATAAAAATAAAGTTAAATATCTCATTGTCTGAATGAACCTCTGAAACATTGATTTATTGAATGAATAATTGTTAAATTAGATAGAAATAAATAAGAAATTATTTCACACTTGTTATAGAAGATTTACAGCATAAAATCTTGAAAATGATTGATATAAATAAAATTCATAACAAAATCTTAATAATTGACTTAGCACTTTTTTTTCCTTAAAATATCTTAAACAAACTATCAAAAAAATTTTAATCCTACTTTTTTTATATTGTTAATTTTCCAAAACAAACGACTGTGCGCGTGTGAGTATTCGTTTTTCTAGATTTTATTCTATTAGCAGCAAAGTTTGAAGCGTGGAATTCCATAAAATGTCGAAAACTGGCAAGTAAAGAATGAAACGATTCATATTTCGCGCATTGCCTGATCATTCTATAGAATGCCAAATGACAAACCGGCAAAATTTTAAATACATTTCCCGATTAGAATTAGAATTTTATTTCATTAAAAATGAAGCGACATTTTGACGTTTTTGGCGATTATTTTCGAAAGTATTACAGCGCAAAAATGTTTTTTACATCCTCTTAAAATAATCTAAAACGTACTTTTTCAAGAATATCTATTATTTTGCTGCATCATTTTTTAATTTGTTTTTTTTTTAAATTGAGAATATTTTCTAACAATATATTTCACACAAATAAAATTTAACTTCTACCAACTCATTATGTTTGCTGGGGGAAAAAATTAGTTTTTATCAATATATATATTCTTGCGGCAACAATAATGTGGTTCGACGCTGCTAACGTGCTCTGTTTTAAAAGGAAAAACGGAAGCAAACCTTTTTTTTTTTTTTTTTTTTTTTTTTTGGCTTTCCCATATCACGGGTGAGCTCTGCTCCTAATTAAACTGTCTTATCCCATTTCTGTAAATATTGAAATGGTTAATTATATGTAGCTTGTTTGTTTAATTCGGATATTATTCCTTCTTTCAAAAAATTCACTTTACCCCTACACGCCGTCCTACATATATACAAACTCTCATGTGACTTTTAGAACGAAGGGCCGGTGTAAAAATAAAATGTGTGTCATTCATCAGAACATTTATTGACTCAAACTGTATATGATAGTATTCTATATTTCACTTAGACCATAACTACACCTAGACCGTATATTTCGCTTTGCTTTGAATGCTACATAATTATTGAATTATGTAGCATATAGATATTGGATTAATAATTATATTTCATGTTTATTTCATTTCTTTAGACACATGGTGAAAGTTACATTTTTTTGGTTTAGTTTACAATAAGAACTTCATCTCATTTGAAACTTGTTAAAGGGATGGAAAAATATGGATAAAGCCACATTTTTTCCATTCACATATAACATGCTCTTGGAATTATTTTTCTTTTTCGTGAAATAGGTTATTGAAAAATAAGCTTAAAATATTATTTAAAAATGGACTAAAAATAAAAACAAATTATATAAAATAATTATAAAATTATATTAAAATATTGGTATCAGTTAAAAGATAACTTTTTGAGTTTAAATAGGATGCCAAAATCGTTTTTGTGCTATGATAGTTGAGGAAGTTGTCACAAAAAATGACCAAATATCGCTCCTAGGACTCCTAGGACCAAGGGCCTCTATAAAAAATTGAAATTCACAATTTATCTATACATTTTATTGACTCAAACTACATAATTATTTTCTTCATTAGACAACAGCTCCAACATTACTAATGGTTAGGAAATAAGTTGAACGAATTATTGAATTATAGTACAAATATTTTAAAAGTCGCGCAAATCTTTTTAATGCGTTTATTTTTCTAGAAAATATCCTGTTTTGTAGCGTTACATAACTCTCCTACCTTCTCTTTTGATACAACAGATGGCATTATCTTATTAACGTCAAGTTATATTTCCAATGATTCTTCTTGGGTATCATTATTAGATTGTATTCTACTAAGTGTCGTGTATTTTCGTGTTCGTGTTTGTTTAGTGTTGTGAAATGCAGAATAGAGCTTAGAAAATAATTAAATAACTGTCCCTGAAATTCTTCTATTATTTTCATCTACTTCATAATGAAGTTATAAAAAGTTTTGCCCTTTTTCAGTTTCATATCTATTTTATTTTTACAGATGCATGCTAAAAATTGAACTTTCCAGGTTTCATCTGCAGTAAGAATTAACTTCTTAATCTTTAAATATAAAGTTTGTGCTCGTCCCATTTAAATTTTATTTTTATTTTCTGTCAAATATATTTTAGTTAGTTGAAATTCAAGTAATGAAATAATTTGATTGATAATTGAAGTCTTATCATTGAGGTACATTATTGAATACTCATAGACATTATTCAAAAGATTTTTTTTTTAATTTTAAGATGATGCAAAAATTATTTTTGTACTGTAACATTTTTGGAGGTTATAGTGGAAAATGCCACAATATTTTTTAATTTCTAATCAAAATTCTAAATGAAATTTTAAAAGATGCCTCAACTTTCCCATTTCTATTGTCTAAAGTGTATATGTACCAAGTTTGGTAGCTGCAGGTCAAATGGCCAGTCTTGTAAACGCCAACACACACAAAAATACAAACACATATTCATCATTATTATAAGGAAAGGTCCACCCAGGGACCTTTGACATTATATCCCACACTGTTTATATTCAATTAGAAGTAAAGATAGATTAAGCTCCTTCCTACTGTGAAGTATCCAATTGTATTCCTAGCATTATTTGAATAGATGCCCAATGTTTGTAAATACCATAATAACCAAGTGAATTTGATGAAATGCATAGGGACTTGACCAATATTATATTTGTTGAAGTATTTATGTTATCCTAACATTTTATGACTCATAAAATCTGTATATATTTTTTTACAAATCTATTTATTTTGCGACTGGACAAATAATATTTTTTTATTGACTCACCTACTAGCCACTATCACTTCGACTTTTAAGTAGCTGCCGAGATGGACCTGAATTTCAATGCTGCCAATCCGAAGTAAAAGTTTGACTTAGTTTCAGATATGGACTTAGACAATTATACTTGTCAAAAAATTAACTTTATCCTAATATTTTACAATTAAATGAATTTGTATTTTTTCAATCGTTTGTATTTATAATATCCCTTAAACTGAAATGTGCCGCTAGTGTGGTGGGGAAATTTAGAGACGGGGTATCAGCTCAGCTGTCGTCCTCGTCATTTAACCGCGGTTCAAAATGACGAGGTCCTTCCCAAAATAGCCCTAGTGTTGCTTTAAAACGGAACGTTGCCTAAACTAAACTAAACTAAACCGAAATTGATAAAGCCACCTTTGGCCTTCCTTTGTCTACTCAGAAGACAGCCATTGATTCAGATGAACGTGTTTAACATTTTAAATAAACTCGATACCTAAACTTCGTAACTTAAGAAAAGAGTTGTTTTTTTCGTAAACTACAACCAATGTAATTCTTTAATTCGTGTTATTGAAATATTTTTTAAAGATTCCCTAGTAGAAAGATAAAAAGATAGCCAAATAGTCCCAGTTAGTTGTACAGTGAAAGTGGATCAAACAAGCTAAAAAATGGCAAGGACAATCCAGTTCTCTCCATTCGCGCCAGATTAAAATCAAGGTCAAAATTGTTGTCTCTTTCTCTAAATTGTGTATAAACGAATGACTGTATTTTCCAATCCAGTTTCGAATATTTCTCAGTCTTGCTTACAATAAAAATGCAAAATTCAGCAAAAAAATTTTGAGCACGATAAAGGGACAGAATTCAGAAAATAAATCAAATATCTTTAATCCCTCCTGGCAGAATATAATCATGAAAAATTGTGCATAAAATAATCACTTAATTTCTATAAAAAAAAACATGTTTCATATACTAATTCGTACATATTATTCATTAAAATTATATTATTAATTTAGGCAGAATTGTAATTCATTATGGAATATAAAATACAACAACAAAATTTTTAAAAGAAAAGTAAAATTTAAATATGTTTTATATAATAATTTTCAAAGGTGTAGTATTTTACAAAACATTCGGAGAAGAACAAAGGAATCATACATTATTTAAATAATCTTCAAGTATTTGATATTTTTCAACTTCTAAAGAGGGGCAGATATCAAGAAGATTTTGCTACAAAAAATTAATCACTCTAATGAGACAATTATTCTCTAATTTAAATAATAATTATGTCTTCAACAATTAAGAGAAATGAACTTTTCAACCCTCTATCATATATACTCTGCTTTTGAGCAGGAGGATTTATCTTCCAAATCGTCTAGACTATGGCTTATCCTGCGCTGGTTCAAATCCAATCAAAATTATTCTATTTGTCGAATTCATAATATAACGTGAACAAAGTATTACATATCTATATAAAAATGTCTAGACGTAGGATTGTTTTGGATTCTAGAGATTGTGATCGAGGAAGATAAGTAATCCTTACGATATATAGACTTACTGAAACTAATCTACCTAAATCGGTTACAAATTTTGAGTACTAGACTCTAATGTGGAAACCCAAACGAAAAGAAATTTATAAAAATATTTATTATCTTCCTAAAAGAAGTTTTACATAAAAGAAAAAGTGATGGGATCTTGTTAGATTTCATGAAGCCAGTGACTTAAATACAGGGTGTCTATAAATGATGGACCCGATTTTAAAAAATCATATTTTCAAAAGTTCTCGACGGAATAAAATAATTAATGCGTAAAAATAACGAGAAAAGCACAAAGTTTTTTTTGTTACTAACAGATGGCAGCCATTTACGATCGCTGAGAGTAAGAAGCCCAAAATGGCGACATTGAGTGAGAAGAGTTTATGTGTGTTGGAGTACGCAAGGGTTTTTTCGACTACTACTGTTCAACGTGCTTTTAGAATTCAATACGGTAAAGAATCACCAACTAACAAAAGCATTTTGCGATGGTATAAGCAGTTTAAAGAAACAAGTTGCTTGTGCAAAAAGAAAAGCAGCGGCCGGCCAAGCCTTACGAATGACGCAATAGAGAAGGTAAGGGAGAGTTTTGTTCGCAGCCCGCGGAAGTCGACGAGAGTTGCCGGCCGAGAATTAGGAATGCCACATCAAACGGTATGGAAAGTTTTGCGTACAAAATTACAGTTTAAACCATATCGTTTACAGTTGCTACAACAAATAACAGAGAATGATAAAGTGTGTCGATTAGACTTTTGTGAACGCATGCTTATAGAATTACAAAATCCAAATTTTGCCAAAAAATTGGTATTTTCAGATGAATCGACATTCCATTTATCAGGACATGTTAATAGTCACAATGTGAGAGTGTGGGGAAGTGAAAATCCTCATCAATTTCAACAGTTTATGAGAGATTCACCCAAAGTAAACGTTTTCTGTGCAATGTCATGTGAAAAAATTTATGGGCCTTTTTTCTTCGGTGAAAAAACTGTCACAGGTGACAATTATCTCGACATGCTGGAAATTTGGTTATTTCCTCAACTGCTTGAGGACAGTCCCGATTTTATCTTCCAACAAGATGGAGCACCTCCTCATTGGTCTTTGACGGTTCGTAGTTACTTAAACAATGTGCTTCCACAAAGATGGATAGGCCGTGCGGGTGACGATGATTTAACGTTATTAACATGGCCATCAAGATCTCCTGAACTAACCCCATGTGATTTCTTTCTATGGGGTTACGTGAAAGACCGTGTTTTCGTACAGCCAATGCCGAAAACACTCCCAGAATTGAAACAACGCATTTCTGCAGCATTACAAAACATTACCAGAAACATGTTACAAAATGTGTGGAATGAACTAGATTATCGATTGGACGTATGCCGTGTGACAAAAGGGTCCCATATCGAACATTTATAAGGTAAAAAAAACTATCTGTTGGTAACAAAAAAAAAACTTCGTGCTTTTCTCGTTACTTTTAAGCATTAATTATTTTATTCCATCGAGAACTTTTGAAAATATGATTTTTTAAAATCGGGTCCATCATTTATAGACACCCTGTATAATTTCGTTCTGAAGAATACTTTCATTTTAAGATGTATTATTTTGTATCTATAAACCTGGAAATTATATTCTATAAAATATGATTTTCATTCGAATACTCATTTTTCTAACTGTTGCCTTAAATTCAAATTCCCATATAATTATATGAAAAATCTGGCCCCAATGCAGGATAGCGATGGTTTAAGATCTTGCTTCGAGACCGGAAATTTCTGCATTCGAGACTCGATTCCTCAAAATATCCTCTTTATTTATTGATCTGGGGAATGTTTGCAGATGTAGTAGTCGTCTGACAACGGCTTAAAATCTTGAGGTCCATCCAAAATAACCCTCTTGCTACGTTGCATCGGGACATTAGTATAACTAAATTGACCTCGATTCATACGAGTTCTACCTCACGCTCTTCACAGATTCCTTATCATGTGTTCATTGAACGTAATATTGCACATTCGAAGGAATTAGGACTCTAATTTTAAAAATTAAAAACGAAAAGGCCAGTACATACCATTAACAGTCAAGAAAACTTTAAACTATTGATTGTGATTTCCTGTTTTTAAAAAACTAGCGGTAAATTATGTAAACAGATGTAGGCTCCCAGCGCCATCTATTGAGTAATCCAATATGCAAGGAAAGTTCTATTTTTATTTAAGCCAAAGGATTAATCCCAAACCATACCTTGTTTAATTAAAAAATTGACATTACAGTAATTTCTAGGAAATTCATTTTTAATTAAATTTTTAAGGAGGTTGTTTGATGCTTCAATATAAGAATTTTTATTACTGCAAACCCTTTTGATCCTGTTAACTTGTGAGAAAATTAGATTTTTGAAAATTTTAGAGTTTAGATTGGAATGGTAGTTACATAGTTTTGTTATTTTAAAGTTGAAATCATCCCTTTTATCGTATATACCAACTATTGTTTTATCATTAGAAATTTCGATTTTTAAATCCAGAAAGGTAGCCTCAAGTTGATTTTTATTTGTATCTTTTAGAATTAAATCTTTTGGATAGCAATTAGTAATAATATTAGTATTGTCGAAGTTAATCAAAAGTAGGTCATCAATATATCTCCACCCGTTTATTAAATTATATTTAATTATTTTTTTCTCATAGTAATGCAGGAAAATATTAGCTAAAGCACTTGAGAAAGCTGTTCCCATTGGAATGCCCTTGACTTGTTTATAAAAATTAATACCATTAAACACGTAATTTTCAGTAATATTAAAATTACATAACTGAAGCCAGTTATTTTTAGGAATGATATTTTCATTTAAATATTCGTCATATATAAAAGTGCAGACCTTTATTAATTTTTCATGAGGTAGATTAGTGTATAAATTTTCGAAATCAAAAGTATTAAGTTTATTAATGTTGTTATCTTTAAGAAAATCCAATACTTCTTTGTTACTAGAAAAAGTCTTCAGGCCGGATTCTTTTTTCTTTTCTTTTATATATATATATATATATATAAAGATGATGGAGCCTTCTGAAATATTTTCTCTAAATAAAAAGAAAAGTTTAAATAGAAAAATTTGACAAACCTTTTTATAGCCTTAATTGGCAGGCAGAATTTAAATGGATCTGCGTGATATAACGGGACTCCCACCTGTTAGAGACGTGAAATAATATATATATAAAAAAAAATTCAAAATGCGAGTTATCGGCCGATGGAACCGGTCGGGCGACTCGGACTTTCCCTTCGGAATCGAGGACGAATGGTTTTCTCTAGGTCACGAATACGATTTCTCAGGACTGACCCACTGCTGCCTGCTCGCCTTTGTTCGTAGGGCGGGAGTGCCCGTTCGATTCGCGACGCCTTCAGTTCGTGCCACAAACATCTCTTCGTTACTCTTCTCAATAACTGCTTAGAGATTGCGCCATTTTACAACCAAGTCTCAAGAGGACTCCAACAACTGAAGGTTCTAACGGATGATTATTTAGTAGTGAGAAGCAATTTGAATAATAGAATTCCATCCCGGTTGCAATCATTAGAAATTGTATCAAGTTTAAGTCAGATCAAATGCTTTGTTAAATTTTATTGAAGGTTGAAAGTGTTTTTGTTGTGGATTTGAAGTATTTGTGATCAAGGTTTTGAAAGTGCTCGTGTTTATAAGCTGGTGAAAGTGCACGTTTTTATAATTTACTTCTAGCGAAAGTTGTTACCTGTTGTAATGCATCTTTCTTTTGTGTCTAATTCCACCAAAAAACAATCTTTTCCTTCAAATAGCGAATTTCGGTTGAATAATATATGTATTCTCATTTTTGTCTATTGTTTGGAATCTGAAGTGCCTACGTCTAAAATCTTGTGAACACCGATGAGTATAAATTTCTTCAAACGCGATATTGAAGTTGTGTCCAAACTTGAAATTGTTTCTTCCATTATTGAGATTTTTGTCTTAAGAAAAAAAGAATAAAGTGTTTCTCACAGAAGAAAATAATTATAGATTTTTTTTATATTCTAAAATTTTTGTCTGATGTGAAAATAAATAAACTGAATATATCTTTTTCAGACATCCGTAAATTGAATTTAAATTCTGAATAATACTTTGAATGTGGCAGTTGGATCCAAATAAAGGTATAAGTTTTAATGTTGAAAATGAATTTTGTGCCGAAGTTTTCTTAATTAGCAAAAATTAAAATTCCATGATATCAACAAGGTTTCATATCAGTACATAAATTGCATCTTCCATTCTTAACATCTGTGAAAAAAATAGAGAAAATTTAGAGTAGATGTTTGAAATGACATTGAACTAGAAAGTAGGAAAATGTTGCACTTACTGAAAGACTCTTCTACTTTATTGTGCCTTACTTCTTGCTTAAATGAATTCTTTGTTCAATTTTGAAACTACCCCATCGTAAGCTCTTTCAAACGTCACGTACTACCTGCAAACAGAGCAACGACCTTCCGTCAACTGTGCACGAAACGTCATCTTTACTGGTTATTTCTGTCTCTAATGGTAACATATCTATCAAAAACATGAGAGACAAATTTCTCAAACAAGTACCAATTGTTCAAGATCTTTCACTAGAATGCTAATCAAACTCCGGTTGTTAAGATGAAAAATTCTTTATTGTTTTTCTATTGATGAACCGATGTCAGCGGATAAATTATTGTGGATTTGCAAACAAAAAATGGAGATATACTCCGGAAAATATTTTGTTTGAGTGATTAGAACAAAAGGTAAGTTTATTTTCCTTATTTTTAGTAACAATTAATTTATTCCTTTCGAAACTTATTGATTCTGAAAGACTAAGCCGGTACTAGCGAAAACTGCTTTCTGACAATGGTTGAATCAATGAGTGTAGGAGTGTATAAAGACACCAGTTTTGGCAACTTGATTTTTTTTCATAAGATTCAAAAATAAAATTTTCACTCCCCCGCTTCCAAGATTGTTGGATTTTTGTAATTTTCAACACTTTTTTTCTCTATCATAATTCATTATTTTGAAATTTTAATGATTTTTATTCAAATGGTTCATTTAATTACATTTTAATTCTATTAAAAATATCACCCAATTTTTAATTTTCGAATAAAAATTATTTCAAGTTCATATGATATTTATGAAAATGAATTCTAAATTGAAGATTGAATTATAGAAAATAATTTTTATTGCACTGTAAGCGTATATTTTTTAAAATTATCCTAATTTTTTTTACAGAAATCAAGGAGAATATTTCCATAAACTTCCATTTTAGATTACATCGAGAAATTCAATGTTCACTTTTGGGTTGAGCGAACACTGAGGTCTCTGTTAGAAATGAAAATGTTTAGCACAGCTTATTCATATTCAAAAAGTTTCAGATAATTTATGGATGTACTAAAGTTTTGATTTTTATTCCAAATGCAGACAAAATTTCTGTACTGTAATTTCATCAAAATAATGTATTGTTTTCAAATGAAATGAAAAGAAATATTTGAGTGACAGGAATGCTGTCTTTACTCTATGAGAAAAATCACTTCATAAACATAAAAGTATTATGATAAGAGTATAAATCTTTTAAAATCATTCGTCATCATTGGTTTAATTATCATTATTATTGAATCTAATATTTACAATTAAGGATTTTTATTGAAAGATCACTATTTATGTCTTGCATAGCCAAATAAACTTATGGCAGAAGTATGCATTTCTCTGTTGTAATAAAGGCACATAGCAACCTATGCATTGTAGTTGTTTGGATTCCCTCGTTATATTTAATGTTTAGAAGCATAATAAAAGAATAATGAGCTTCCACATTGCAGTCCCTCATTGAACGTGAACTCCCATAAGCTCGGCACCACAACTTACTATAAGCATTTCCCAAAGCTGACATCACACATTTTGAAACACGATGAAGCGCGATTTCGATTCCAACACCAAGCATCAAATCTTCGAGCTGAAACGCATTCCGGAGCTTGTTGGTCTTTATTCATCCGAACCAAAAGAAATCTTGAGCATATCTTTTGCAGTACTTTTCGCTTTGGAGTTGACGAGATTATCGTTTGCTATAACCACTGATCAAGGAACTGTTTGCCGAACAGTTTAGTTATCCTTATTTTTTAAATTTAACATTGCCAATTTAAGTTTTTATCTGAAAAATCAACGTTTATGCTCTGTAGAGTCAAACAAGAAATCGTAATAAGTCATTAGTTTAGTCATTTCACTGACTCTCCGACCCGTCCAAAGGCACACGGATAATAAGCACTGAACTTATTATTCGTTGTGGCGGTACACGGACCGGACCGCCGCAACAGCAACACTGGCGAGAACTGTGGTTGAGTCCTAAGGGCCATCATCGACCACGGTACAAACATTCCCTAAGGAAGTACGTTCCGTCATCAATGGAAGCAGCCAGACCTCCCCTTTTTGGTGTACTGTCCAGGGTGGCGAGATTCAGCCACTATACCGGAAGCATCTCATCCTCCTTTTCAGGTGCCCCCACCCGGGGGGATAAATTATTAGTTTATGTAGACTTACGGTTACACGGTGCGAATCGGTTTGCCTCAGTTAATCAAGTAAATAAACATTTTTTGAATTAAAATTGGAAGAATACAATATTACCACTTCTACAATAACCTCATCTTGTAGCAGAAACTCTTTCCTGAGCAACTGATAAATCATTTGACTCAAACGTCGGATCAAATGTTTCGATCAAGAATAGAAGTATCGAATAGCCGCTGGTTTAATCCTGCGAAATTTTATCGTTTCCAATCGGAGTAAATTGCGATGTCATCCTCTTGCCCCAGCAGCGTTTTACTGTCTTTTGTGTAACATTTATCTACATTTTTTTTCTCACTTATTTCGTGTGATTTACCTTCACTAACAATCAACAAATTGATTCTCATTATATACTGTAAGGCACAGAAACTTGAAAATAATATTTGAACCATCTCCTTATGGCAAATAGGCTCTTCCAGTAAACAGAATATCGCACGAAATTTTACAACTGAGAAAAAAGGGTTGGGGTGCAGAAAAGTTGACATTTTTGCTGGATGATATTATGGCATCATCTTTTTAAAAGAATAAAATATTAATATCTCAAAATAAAAAATTTTTTTACTAGATACAATGCATAAAAATCTAAATCTATTGTAATAATACATATATAAAGAAAACATAAATTTATCTCAAAAATTGAATTTATTAAAAAAAGTCAAGTGACGTCATCAACTTGTCCCGGTGTCCCCTATATGAATACGAAAAGACATGGCAATAGCTGACAGATGACAATTTTGAAAAAAGTAAAGAAATTCAAAATTTAGAAAACATATAAATTCGTTCTACTATGCGTATCTATTTAATGCGATTTCTTGCAACTCAGGATCTTCCGCATTGTACGAGAGCCCGCAGTATTAATATTTTATTATCTCTGTTTATTCTACTATTTCTAACTGGGTCCTTTCCCCATCGCTACGTTGCATTTTCCATATATTCTACTGATGGCAAATGTTACCTCTAAATTCTTTTTTGCGGTAATATTTGCCATAAAATTAACACAAGATGTAATTCTTAAATGTTAGAGGAATTCTTCATTTCATTTATTTGTGTAACAATTTATTAATTCATTCATTTGTATCATTCTTAAATGTTAGACTGCCTGCAGCCCCACTGAAAATCCAAAATTCGACACTTCATGCCACCCAAGATGAGCAGTATATGTGAAACTAATGTCATTAAATCTACCATCTTGATTCCTCCAGTTGGTGCGGAAAGGATATTTGGCGACAGTTCTTTTAGTAATTTAAGCCCTTTGCACTCGGAAAATGATTTGGAGCATAATTATTCACCTAGCTTAGTTTAGTTATATCAACATCCCGTTTTAAAGCAACACTAGGGCTATTTAGGGCCGGTCCTCGTAATTCTGAACCACAGTCAGATGACAAGAACGACTCCTGAACTGGATGTCAATTTTTCCGCCCCAAGAGAGGACTGAGGTTATCTTCTACATCGCATTTAATACGACCAATCAAATCTCAAATTAATGTGGCTGGCCCAGGACTTTGAGATGGAAACTCTATCTCAGGAGTTTTCTTTCTTTCGCCGCAGAATATCCCCGAACTTGGAATCTCTATCATTCCCTGTCGGTTGAAAGGATATAAATGGAAAGGTTTATTATTAAGATGAAAAAAGGTAAAGTTTGCATACGATACACAAAAAAGTAACTATATACAATAAAGTGATGATACAGGAAGTGTTCATTGGAGAGTATGAGTTGAGGAATTTTGATGAAGTTAATATTTCTTGGAGAAGGACTTGTTTGAGGTACGAGACGGAAATTTATTCAGGACTTGGGTCTAAGGAGATCAATTCTTCGTTGTCTTGCAGGAACCGCAAAAGATTTCTAATTTTGACCTTGGACGCCTTTTTTCCCGTTACGTTGATCCACCATATTCGTTCGAGGTCGTGGGAGGGTGAGTTGAGATGTTGAGATGTGGTGAGAGGGCAGCTAGTGGCGTAATGAAGGGGATCGCCTACTTCACAGCAGCCACAGTGATGCGATCCTTTAATATGAAATCGCTTGAAGTACGAAGGGAAAGGGCCATGGCCAGTTGTAAAGATAATGTCTTTGAGATCACACTACCAGACCATCGTGAATTCTGGATCGAAAAGTTCCGATTCTAGGGCCAAACTACCAAATTTCACCTGATAACATCTATGGTTAAAATGTTCATCCCGAAATAATTTCATAAATTTGCCATTAACAAACTTAAAACCCCATTACTTATAAAGATGCGAAACAAATTACAGATTCCAGTGTGGCAGTACGTTGCTTAATAGATTCTAGAACAGCGTGGAATTTTTCCTCTCATTTCGAGCAAAGTAATGCGCCCTGAATGCCGGAAGGGTTAAAATGTGTTCCACTTTCACGCAATCCCGTTGAAGAAAGATGGATGGAAGTGAAAGGCGAAGGATTTCCATCCGACCTTGGGGTTCCATTGCGGTCAGGGAGAGCGACACCCGCGAAAGCGACTTCATTCGGCGTGTGAAATGCTCAGGGAATGAACTCATTTGTTTATTTCACGCACTTATTATGGTGTTCTTACTGGAAAAGAAAAAAAAACGTATACGAGTTTCGATTTTAAATTAAATACGGAAAACCCAGGTAAAACGTGTTTAAAAAGATAATATAAACATTTTTTAATCAAATGTTTTTCTGGATAGTTGTAATTTAAAAAACATTGAGGTTTGATTTGCAATGTGATTAAAGATTCATGTCCCTATCCATGGCAGGAAAATAACATTTTATTACCGTAACTATACTGTCTCTAAGATAAAATTTCAGAGCTTGAAATCACTGTTTAATATTGAATTACTTTTTCCAATTTTATAAAAAAACTGTCTTTTATATTTTTTATTTAAACCGATGGTAGTATCCTCTCCTTAACTTTCTAGTATTCTTATACAGTTATATAATTTAGTATAATAAAGTTGTTGTAAACAGTATCAAAGTTGAAAAATGCATGACAACAATTTATCACTTTAAAACGCTGTGTTGATTAGTTTCAATGTTTACTACAGAACATTTAACTGGATAAGAGGATCAGGAAAGGGAAAACTGAAACATTAATTTTCTGTATTTAAATAAAAGACTATTAATTCTAAGGGGAAATTTTAAATTAAAATAATATAGATATAAAACCCACAGAGATCGAGCTGTCAAACGTTACATCGATGTTTCGCTTTTAAACAATTGGCTATTAATCTTGGAGGAAATTCTTACCCCTATGAAATACGGCTTTAAATTTAGATAGCTCAACTAAATCAGGAATACATTTTTAAAAAGCATAAATTCAGAAAGAATACTTTTAATTTTTTAAAAGCACACAGAAGAAAACGCCAAGCAAAAATTTTAGAACGATGTCGGAGTTATTTGTTATAATAATCAACTTTATCAAAACTAAACAGGATCGTTGGAGAATGACTATAAGTATTTTTCTATTTAATTTGGGTACTAAAATAAATCGTATTCTTAATATGTTGTTCTACGATTTCAGGTGGCATTTTAATGTATGATTGTCAAAAAAATTGGCTGTAGTTAAGTCTTCTCTAATTAATGAAACCGCAATGTTATGGATAGAGTTCATAAAAACTCTATCCAAGAGAGAAAAGGATAGAGTTTTTATGAACTCTATCCAAAAAAGAAAAGAAGACTTAAACAAAATTAAGAAATATGCCCCAAACACACTGTAATTGAGTGCGAAAAGAAGCTTAATCATTGCCAAATAGATAATTGTTATAACTTACCTACGAAAATTGAAGACTATATCTTCTGAAACTAATATTCACAAAAATTGCTTTTGTACTATCTTAAAACTTAAAACAAAAACCTTAAAAATAATATCAGTGCCATCTCTGTACAATGCTATTAATAAGTTTGTCTAGAAAATAATACACCATTTGTAGCAATAAATACTTTATTTTATGATAAAGTTTGAATTCACTTAATAAAATATTCAATCGCATGCTTTTGACACAGTTAAAATGAAGCGTTTAAAAAAATGCTTTCTTTGAATATTATTCCCGAAGTAGGATTTTCACATCCGTTTTTATTTCATTCCATACACTCTTTTGTAATCAACGTGCGTTATAATTTGGTTCGATTTATTCAGTTAAATTCATGCTTCTCCATCATATCAAATAACAAGCGGAATTTTTTTAAAGCACATTAATACTTGATAGTCTGTAAGGCCAGTAATTTGGGTAAACAAGCTGGTCGCAAAGGCGGCTAGATTTTAAGAAAAATTTAATATTCACGTTGTTTTCGAAAAAAATTATTTCTTGTAATTTTCAGCTTCATGAGACAAAAAGAAAATCCAAATTTAAGTTCTTTTTTTTTTTTTTTTTTTTTTTGCCTTTTTAGATTTTGTTGTGCAGAGAATTTGATCGATCTATTATGAATAATATAGAGAAATAAATTGAAAGAAAAATGCCTTTGCTTTCAGGTGAAAAAAAGTATCAATAAAACATACGATCCGTGATTTTTTCATATTCTTTATTTTATGGAAACTTTTTCAACAGCTAACCATATTTCTTATATATATATATTTTTTTTTTTTTTTTTTTTTTCCTTATTCTTTTTTTTTTACATTATTATTCTTTTTTTCTCCATCCCGAGCTCTGAATTGAAATTTAGAAAATACGCTCGTTTTAGCTATTTATATTATAGTTGCGATTACATGAAGAAAATAACATAGTGATGCAATACAGTATCTTCTAAACTGAGATACCTGGGGAGATTTGAGACTTATCCTCACAAGAAACTGCGAGATATTTTTAAGAAGATAATTTCGGACGATTTTTATTTCCCTGGCTTCTTTTTTGTGCGAAATTGCGTTGTTCACAATTATTGCCCTAACGTCAAAGTGTCACACGAAAATCGATATGAGAAAGAATATGAAAGTATCTATGTCCCCTTTCGTTCCAAGATTTCAAACACTGTGTAGGATTAAAAGGCACATTCCTCTCACTGATTATTGCATTTATTAAATTCTTTTCAATAAATTGGTATGGGGCCTAAAATGTCTTTTATTAATTTTTACTTGAGCTATGCAAAAATATTTTTCAAAAAGTATTTGTCAGAATTTTATATAAAATATTACTCAAAAATGTCGATTCATCAAGGGCACCACGAATCTAAAAAAAGGTTTGGGACCCACGGTCTGATGAGTATTTTCATGAGAAAATGAATTATCAATAACGAAAATATTGAAACTTATTTTCATACAAAGGAATGCATTAAGTTTTAGAACAAGTAAAGGACTGCTGCAGTTCGTATTATCTCAAAAAAGTTGATTACTTTGCTATACATACCTAACAGGCAATGTTAAAAATTCTTGAGCCAAATTGTACATCATATTTAATATATTTAATATACAGTTTTAAAAATTATTAGATTAAGGGAAACAATATTGGCCGATGAAATCTGTGATTGGGCAGTGGGCATTCATTTGAAATTTGTTTCTCCAAGTTATCATCTTCAAACCAGTATCAAAAATAATAATAAATAATCCGTTTTTTTTTCAAGCTGTATCTCCTATTTTAGAAATATATCTGGATATCACTGATATCATTTCAGGAAGATTTCCAAATATTGCAACTTCTGTATTGCTTTCTTTTAAAATGCTATTTCCAACTAAATTTACTTTTCTTATCATTACAGCATTTTTTATAAAAGTTCTAATAACATACATTCAGTTATAAAATTAAAAAAAATAAAATATTATTCTAATTTATGAAAATTGTCCATTTGAACCTTTACGCTTTTTGCTTATTCATTTTTGTAGGCATCAATGACCAATGTGTACAGCGTCTTCATTAAGTATTCAGTAGAAAATTCTTATAGCACGCTTTAATAAGCAAAATACAGTTCACTCCCAAGTATCCGGCCAAATGTAGCGAAAGAACAAGCCAGATAACAAATAAGCAGGATAGGCCGGAGTTCTATTAATTCATTTGTTTGCCCACCAATACCAGAAGACAAAGTTTTTATATCAAAACTCACTGTTATAATACGTATTTTCTCACTTCTTATTGAGTACTAAGACCTCCATTCATCTCAAACCACGTAGTATGTTAACGCCGCCGCGACCCGGTGAATCATAGAAGCAGTTGCCGGTAACGCGTAGTGTTAAAATAGAAGGTTCTGCACTGTTAGTTTATATATGTTTATATACTGCACTGCGCGTTTCAAGAATTTATTAAAGTAAGTTAAAGGCTATAAACTGTACACATTTTAACATAAATTCAGTACACTTCACTATGGTATACTTAAAAATGAACATTAAGCATACTCCAAGTACAATTTACGAATCCTGTATGTACTGTGCAATTACAATCAGGAAAAGCGGCAAAAATGGAGGTCCGTTGTATATTGACAAAACATTGAACAACGAGCAGAACGCTGCTCTTTTCCTGTCGCATTTTACACACGACACGTAGGAGGATTATAGTAGACGCACACTTCCAATGCCTTGTCAATGTTGCCAATGCAATGCCTTGCCTTCCTCACTTAATTACGATAAAGGAAATTAGGCCAGATAGTCGCGAACCGGATACTCAGAAGTGTACTGTAGTCGAATGTTATATTTTTGTCTAATAAAAAGCATAGTTTCTAAATTCATATAATTTCTGTATAACAATTAACCTATATAATAAAAAGCATCGGGAAAATACAACAGAACCTGAGGAAGAAAATTTCAGATCTTTTATTAACTATTTCAGTAGATTCTGAATGAGAAATGGAGAAACGTGAATTAATATCGTCTAAAGTTATTTTTTAGTGAGAATTCACATTTATAGACAAAACCACGCGATATGTAATCTTTCTCTTTCAAATTATTGTTTGAAACACTTTCCCATTTCTAGTTCGTTAACACCTGTAAGATATTGGAGCATTTTAACAAAAGAAGAGGAAAAAAAGATTCTAAAAGCACTTTTTGATGGAGTGTAACAAAAGTCTATTCTTTTAGCTGCTTTCTTCACTTTCGAAAAGAATAAGATAGTTTCTTTCTCTTTTATAGAATGCTTTCACAAACTGCCACGCACTTGGAGAGGTCGGCACCAGCAGTTTTCAATAGCCAATGGAGCTGTAAATACTTCCTTATAAGAAATAATAAAGCTCCTTTTAATGGAAGAAACGGGGATGTTTTCTTCCTCTAGATAATAATGAGCTAACTGGAACACACCGATTCAGTCCTTTCCAGTTTAGATTGATTTCTTTGTGTCTTTTCAAAACTTTAATTCTTCCCTTTGATGTTAACACTTTCAAAACCTAGCAAGTCTCATTTTCAACATACAACTGCCCAAATTTTCCTTTCATCTACAATGGCTGAATATTTTAGCTTATAAAAATGAACATTTCCATCCCAAATGGTGTGTCTTTTTTTCCCATTAGAGCATGAAAACATAAGGAAATGACAACTACTGCCTTCGCAAAATTGATTTTATTTTTTAATCACTTTTTCTAAGAAATGGTTTTTTTAATTATTTGAAATATATTGCCTGGAGCATACATTTTGTGTCCCTTTCCACTGTTTAAATTGTTTAATAACTTCTTAATATGGCTTCGGTACTCTCAAGTACATCCTAATGTATTCTTAATATCGTCTAGTTTTCAGAAGCTATTATTCAACGTATACGTATAAATGCCATTCCTGCCTCCAATGTGGGAAAAGAAGAAAGGAAAAAAATTGTTAAATTATTCTTATTATAATTATTATTAAAAAATAATTACTTAAAGAAAATTTTTGTTTTAAATTTCAGAATGAGATGAACTGGAAAAAAGTCTAAGAAAGCTACTTAAAACATTTAATGATACATTTCCAGTGCATTTATGAATAGAAATCGGTTTACAAATTTCTTATTGCTTTCGAACTTGTTAAGTGCCCCGAAACATCAGCATTTCGAATGATGCGTACAGTACATTCACGAATATCCTGCCTAATGTGATGGATAGACAGACCGAATAACAAAAAAGCCGGATTGGCCAGAGTTCAATGAGCTCATTTCTTTGACCTACAATATCAGTAGACAAAATTTTTATACCAAAAGTATTACGTAATACGTATTTTCTCCATTTATCTCAATGTGAGCGCAGCCACGGCCCGGTGAATCAAAGAAGCAGTCGCCGGTAACGTGTCGAATTAAAATAGAAGGCTCTGTTCTGATAGTTTATATATGTTTATGCACTGCACTGCATATCTCAAGAATTAATTAAAGAAAAAGTAAGTGAAAGGATATAAACTCTTCACATTTTAACATAAATTCTGTAATGCCCAACTTAAATGCAGAAAACATAAACAAAACGTTAGCATTTTCGTAGGCTTAATTCTTAAGAAAACTGGCTCAAATTGATTTTATTTTGCACAGATAAATGATGACGCAGATATGAAAAGGTAACCCTAAGATAAAAGTCAAAATTTAACGGTTTTAAGTTTTTGAAAAAGTCTTTAATAGATTGCCGCTTCTGCAATGCCTTGCCTTCCTCATTTAATGACGATAAAAGAAAACTAGGCCGGATAGTACGGAAGAATAGTCGCGATTCGAATACTCGGGAGTGTACTATATTTGTTTTTCCAATTCAAGGTATTTAGAAATGAATACCCCAGCTTTGCAGGTCTATTAAAAGAAATTAAAAATTTACATCATTCTTATTCACCGGAAACCAAAAATAACAATTGAGAATTCAAATTCAACACAGTTATAAGTGTTCCAAGTGAGCCCTTCAGAAATGAGAAGGATATCGAAGCAGTACGATACCCCACAACTTTTTCTGCATGCCTGGTGAGAAGCTTTGAAAGAATGCAGATGTGCGTGCATGTCTGCATTTATTTTATATTTTTAGGGCTAAATCAAATAGCAGGTGGTTATTACCCCTCTATGAACGCGGACGAACTTATGCATATCTGCAGGTTTTCAAATCGTCATGTCAGAGATGCTGAAAGAGTGTGGGATGAGTCATCGTATCACTTTGATATCGTTCGCATTTTTGGACGGACTCACAACGAACATTTATAACTATGTTGAATTAAAATTTTCAAATATTGTTTGTAATTTCTGATGAACAATAAGGTTGTTCTTCGTTTGGTTTTCTTTAATAGCCCTGCAAAGTTGTGATACTCATTTATAATATCTACTGCAAGTAATATTTCTACACTGATATTTTTATATGGGTATATTATATGGGTTCCAATTCTACATTTGTAAACAAGTCGAAAAACAAACAAGAAAAACAAGTATTGTAAACAAGTACTGTTGCTATCAAATTCAGTAACAAAAGCTGTTTTATGAAGTTCGATTTAAAAATTCTTGATAACTACGATCGGCAATCAACAATCAGCACAATTTAGCATTTAATAGATACATCTTTTTTCCAAAATGTTACTATTTTATCAGCCATATTATTAATGTTTAGCCTTATAAACGTTGAAACGGGCAATTTTCTTTCATCAATAAGATAATGTTTTCTTTTTTTCTGTTAACAGAGTACAAAACTGATTCGTTATTAAGAAGCACATTTATTTTAGATATCAATGATTTTGCTACCTTTTGACAATAATCTTTAGAATAATTCTTTAGAATTACAGAAGTGAATAATTAGCAGTAAAGCACCAATATAATACTGATGGAATTCTTCTAGTTAGAAAGTAAATAAGTTTCCCAGCCAAATATCAATACGAATTTCTGTATTTCGCTTTACTTATTAAATGCACTTGGATTGCATGAATTATTTCTCTCCTATAAACACACAAAATATTTTATGTATAGTTCTTAGTAACTATGATGCATATGTCACGGTAAATGTGATTAATCCGATGATTACGTATAATTAATTGCCTGTGATTATTCATAGTCACTACTAAACGTCACCGATAATTGTATATAATCACCAGTTTGTTACATTTACCGTAACTTGTACACTTTCTGTTTGAATAAGCATCCTGATGTAATGCTTTCCATTTAGATTGAAAAAGATCTATGATCATCTTTGAAAATTTCCGGATTACATTCTAAAACAAGAGAGATCTGTACACTTTATTCTGACGTAATTCACACAGTTACACAAACTTTGCCTCTTATGGCAGTTTTAATTCAAGACTAGCTCATACTACAAGGTTGAAAAGTTTCAAAAATGGAATCAGAGAAACTGTATCTGGTTTCTTGTGTCGTGATCTACGGTTATCATCAATTCTTTATTCGTTCTACCATCATTAAGGCATTTTGCATTAGCCTTGATTAGAAGAAAATCTCAATTTGAAACTGCGGAAATTAAAGAAGGTGTTTTGAACTATGGGTTGCTTAGAGGAAATATTACTATATTTCCGCAATAAGCTGAGAACTGACGATTGTAACCAATTTCAACATACAGTAGTTAGACATCCATACAGATCTTCAATGGTATTGCTATCTAATTTTTTAACCATGAGACCTTGATTCTGCCATTAGATATTGACAGCCTTAATTTTATTAAAAGTAATAATGATTAAATCTGCCCTGAAGTTTAAATTTAAACCTGATGATGAATAAGAACCATCGTTTACGTTTCCTCTTCGAACGATGATTTCTGCTTATTATTATACAGGGTGTTCATTAATTATTGTCGGGGTTTCTGTACTTCATAACTTTCGAATAAAAAATATTACGCAAAAACCGATTACGTATTCGTAAATTACAACTCAAAGAATTTTACGTAGCAACAATGCAATCTTAGTGCATTTGCAGTCTGGGTAATTATGACGTCATACATAAAAATGGTGACCGTGTAAGAAAAAGCATTGTGTGTATTGTGGTTTTTCGAAACTAAATCAGTCATAACTACTCAACGTCGCTTCAGGACCACGTACAAGAAAGATCCTCCTTCGGATAATTCTATCAGACGCTGGTTAACACAATTTCAGGAAACTGGTAGCGTTCTACACCGAAAGGGAGCGGGAAGACCGAGCACTTCGCAGGGAAATGTTGATCGTATCCAAGAAACGTTTACTCGCAGTCCACGAAATCAACGAGACAAACAGCTGTGCAGTTACATATGCCGCATACGACGATATGGAACGTTCTCCATAACCGCCTTCATCTGAATGCCTACAAAGTGCAAATTGTGCAAGCTTTACATTTTAATATTATTAATAAAATTCTTTGAGTTGTAATTTACGAATACGTAATCGGTTTTTGCGTAATATTTTTTATTCAAAAGTTATAAGGTACGGAAACCTCGACAATAATTAATGAACACCCTGTATATATATTATACTTATTACTACTGATGAAGAAATTTCTTTATGATTAATCAAAGGCATTCAAATACATCTTCAATACGTGGCAAATCTTTATTGCAGGAAGAATGGACTGGTACGTCTGGATATTGCTGGGGGCTGTCTTTTTTCTCTTCTTACCGGATAACTCAAAGCAAGAGGCAGGTACATATTTTTCTTTCAAAATTCAAATAAGACAAACTGTTTTAATTATATCGTAGTTTCTTTAGAAAATTCCACTATAAATCATGGTTCCTAAAAATATAAGCTCCAATATTGAATTTTAGAAGATAAAGACATAAAATGTTACTTTAGAGCATTCTCTGCTTTCTCTTAAGAGATTAAAAATAACTCCCATTTTTAGTTAGAAAACAATCTAAAATATTTCGTGATCTGCATTTAATTATGAATTCGTTTCCATTAAACTTAATTATTAATTTTGAACTGGTATTAGAATTTTTTTCAATACCTTTTCGTTTTCTAGTATTGAATTCATAGGTGAAGGAATATAATATTTTATAATTTTTGATGCACGTTTTATTGCTGTATTTACTGGCGAAAAAGTTTGAAACTACAAAATTCATTTCATAATAAATTCCAAACTTCTGCATTATTTCAAAATTGTCTCAAAATGAAAAAGAAATCTTAAGAATTTAAAGAATAATGATATGATTCTTTCAATATGCACTTTTCTCACTCTTGACTAAATTTTTACTTATTGAAATACAAGATTTTTAATGCTTGAAAATACAGAATAATATCAACAGTTTGCAAATTACTATAGCCATCATAAAAAATAAAAAAAAACGATGGTCTTCATAAATTTTAAATATTTTATCAATTTTAGTATTACTGGTCATTCGATAATTACTTTATGCCAAAGTTAGCTTATTATGATTAAGCTATTTCTTAAATTTTTCTGGAAGTGTTGCAAGATTCCAGACACATACTATCAAACTTAAAATGAATCATTAAAAACTCTTACAAATTGGCAATAAATACAAGCACTAACAATATCACTTACTATTTTTTATGTTTCTAACAAAATCTATCAAATATCAAGGTACTGAAAAGAACAATTGTGGGTCAGCAACCTAAGAACATTATGAGCGAGCCTTGTATTTTAATACTTATGAAAGTTAGATAATTATTTTGTATGAAAATATTTTAAGATCAGTTCACAGTGAGATTTGCAGTGAATGAATTGTACATTTTATAGATTGAATATACTTTGTGTGAGAAATTCCTGTTCCTTTTGTAGGAGGCAATCTGCTTCTGGCCCAAGTTAAAGAACTTCCATCTGGTATCTTGATTGCAGAATATGATTGGCTGATTCGGGATGTCGTTCTTCTGTTGCAAACCACTCATTCCCCTCAGGGACATACCTATGATGGTCCTGACTTCTTAACATCTCGTCCGGGATATAAATTACGCCTGCGACTAAGTACTGGCTACACCAATCCTACAGATGGTCTCAACTATTTCGGTCTGTGGTTCTCAGTGGTGCCCGGTCCTTACGATGAAGCCCTTCAATGGCCATTTCCCTATGCCGTCAACCTGACCATCGTCTCAAGAAAGGAAGGATTCCAATCGGTGCATGCGGCATTTGAAAGGTGCCGCACGAGGCCAGGACTCTTGGAAGGAGAAGGATGTGGAACACCTTTTCTGGTACCTCACGAACACGTTCTCAACGGTCCTTTCCTATTGAATGGAGATATGCTTGCCAGGGCCACTGTGTTCCTAGAAGAGAAGAATCTCATTCCTAAGAGGACACGCATATTCATGAGGGCAAACCGGCTAGTGTCGGAGTTTCTTTGGCAGGTGATATCTCCTTCGTATGCGAGCTAAAAATAATGAATCCATATAAAATGTATTGTGTGTGTCATTTTGAAAATCTTTTCTAGCTTCACAGAATATTATTTAAAATAACATTGTAAATACAAACGATTCACTGAGTGATTCACTGAAAATTTCACTAACTGTGTGTGTGTGTGTGTGTGTGTGTGTGTGTGTGTGTGTGTGTGTGTGTGTGTGTGTGTGTGTGTGTGTGTGTGTGTGTGTGTGTGTGTGTGTGCACGCGCGTGTGCGTGCGTGAATGAGTGAAAGAAGAATTCTATACAAAGTTTCTCTTAATTAAAGATTTTAACGTTAATGTGATCTTGCAATATTTTCCACCTGAGTTAGTTTAATGAATTTTAAATTCTTATGGAAAAATTGAAGGTACTGCTAAAATTACGAAAACAATACGCCTATTTTTGTAGAAAATTCTTGAATAAGAAAAATCGACAATATTTCAACAATCTAATGACAATTGCTGTAAAATTCAAATAAAACTAAAATAATTCAACTTTTTCACAAGTATTTAATTCATATTTAGTCTCATTTCTCAATTTTACGATTTATATTCGATTTAACATTTATTTTTGCTAAAATATAAAAACAAGTTTCATTATGCGCAAATTAAATTAAGGAAATCATATTTCCGATTTAACTGATTTGCTTAATTTTAACTAATAAAAAGTACTTTCTTGATTATGAATTGTAAACTGACTATTGCCTATGAAAAAATTTGTCGAAATGATTTTGATGCCCTTTTAGGTAGATGATCTCCCTTCTCCCGGTTTACCAGTCATCAGCCCACCTTTCCAGTTAGACAACGAAGGCTATTTACTGCAGCTACAATTAACATTTTCATCAGAAGGCGTGGGGCTGTTTGCTGCCATTCTCCCTTCAGCTCATGATTCTTTACTTGCGTGGCCTTTTGCTTTACCCTTTGAACTTGCCCTCTTAGACAGAAGGGGGACAGTGGATCCTACTGCAGGCGGGACATGCCCTCAAGCAGCCTTTCGCAAGCCTCATGCTCATCGTACCAACCCTCCCTGTGGCTTTAGAAGAATGGGAACACTGAAAGCTCTGCAAGCGCGGACTCTGAATGGCACTGGGGTAGTGGCTCGATTCACAGCAGTTCTGGACCAAGTACCACAAGTAGCCAGTTTAGCCCTCAGAGATCAATACTTGGTTGCTGAATACACTTGGAGAGTGCCCCACATTGAAAGGAAGGTAAGCTGTAATTCGTGATTTTCGTCTTTTGTATACATGGTGATTCAAAACTTGTCGTTCAAAGGGAGATAGGGAATATCTCAGGAAATCGATTTCACACAGGAAAATATATCCTCAAACTTCATCTGCATGGACAAAATGGACAAGTGAAGTGAACACATGGAAATAGTAAAGTTAAGTGGTAACAAAGATGACCTTTATTCCAACAATGTAAAGTACATTCGTTATCAGTAGGTGCACAAAATTGCGACCATTTACACGAACACGGGATTCACAGCGCCGTTGCATCGACTACCGAACATTTTCAAAAATGCCTGGCATATCACGGACACCTGCATATCCACTGAGATATGTGGTATCAACATGATGGAACTCCAGGCCATAGCACAATTGTTACGCATGATTACTTGCACCGAACATTTGGTGCTCAATGGATCGGCAGGGGTGGACCGATTGCTTGACCACCCAGGTCACCTGATTGATCGCCCATGGATTTTTTTGTGCTGGGCCATGAAAGACCAGATCTGACTGGGCCAGAAAGATCCTACTCGATAGTGAAATGGACATTGTTGCAAGAATAATTGTCACCGCAGGTATTGTCCTTGATATCCTAGGCGTTTTTGAAAATGTTCGGTGGTTAATGCAACGACGCTGTGAATCCTGTATTCATGTAAATGGTCGCAATTTTGTGCACTTACTGTGAACCTCACTTTACCTTGTTGGAATAAAAGACACATTCGATACCACTTAACTGTACTGTTTCTTTATGTTCACTTCACTTGTTCGTGCAGATGACGTTTGCGGACATACTTTCCTATGTGAAATCGGTTTCCTGACGTATTCCCTACATCCCAACGGAATTTGAAAGATAAGTTTTGAATCGCCTTGTATATTTTGAATATCACGTATTTTTCCTTCTCTATAATTCCTAAATTAAAATTTTTTACTATGTTCAAAAAATAAGATTCTCAAAGATTTAGATGCAATTAACAAAACTGTTGATATATTCATTACAATGATGGAGTTTACATTGAAAATTTGTGAACTTTTCATGAAAAAATACATTTGTCTTTCAGCTTCAATTGGCAAAAGCCGGTCGCCTTAACAATTTGTTGAGCGAGCGCTTCTTCTCCTCGCAGCAAGGTTATCTCATGCAGCTGCAAATTAAGTTTCAGAACCACAGTATGGGTCTTTACCTTACTCTTCTGGAGGGAGCGAACGATCCGTCTCTGCAGTGGCCTTTTGACAAACGCTTCTCCCTTCTTGTCCTCGACCAGCAAGAAGCAGGAGCCGAACACGTTGGAGTGTCCGTTGACCCAACAGATCCTCAAGTAGGTCAGGAAGCATGCCCGGGATCATTCTGGCGACCCTTTGGTAGGAATGATGCATGTGGCTCTGCGCATGTACTCACCTACGATCAGCTATATGATAAGTAAGTGCTCCTGCATTGCATAACACTTGACAGAAAGAAAATATTAATGAGCTCATTGCTTAGATTAGATAAAAGAGTGACTGATATTTTCACCAAATAATGGGAGCTAGTAAGAAATAACAGAACTTTTGTTTTGTAAATGTGCGCCAAAATTCGGTGACTGCGGTTATGAATCAAAGTGATCACTGGCAAATGGCATAAACGAATTTTTGGTTCCATATAACTGTTAAGCAACATGAGTCCCATGATCATAACAAAAACAATTGTTTAATTTTACTTTGTTCAAATAATGAACAATTTTGGAGATTACGGATGCTATCACTGCGGTTTTTCGTTTCAGTCTCCTATAACGAAAATTAAAGCATATGCACGATATATGTATACATTTCTAAATTCCCTCTAAGATATTCCGAGTATGAATCACATGTATCTGTAACGTAGCGTTATGAGGCTGGTATGTTGAAAGCTGTATTCTACAAAAACAGTTGAAAAATCATCACGATCTTCCATCACATCTATCAAAGATATAAAAAGTCTTATTATTTAAGAAACGCAATGTTTAGTTTAATGCGAGATTTGAGAAGAATAAATAGATGTAATGTATTCGTACATACAGCTTGAGTACATGATATTTTAGTCTTTTAATATTCTTCTGTTACATTTACCAAGAAATGCTGTAGCTTTATAAATAGCTTATATTTAAATATTCCGGCCAAAATATAATTCCGAAATTGAATTCCACCGTTAAAGGCAAGACAAACACCATATAGTCCGGTATTGTTTTAAAAAAATGATTTGCTATTTTTATTTGAAAAGAATAGCCATTCTTCACATTCTTCAATTTTAAAATAAGACTTCTTTTCTTCATAATATAATGATGAATAAAAAAGAATATATAAAGCGCATATTTACTATGATTTCAGCAATAAAAATATGAAAAAGTTTAATTAAATGGAAATCACAATACAAAGTATAATAATTAAGAAGAATAAAAATGTGCATTACGCATTTAATAGCCTCTTTACTTAAATTGAGTCCTGGCATAGGGGTAGCGCGTCTTCCTCGTGATCTGGGCGTCCTGGGTTCGAATCCCGGTTTGGGCATGGCTGTTCTTCATCTGTGTTCTATCTGTGAGGTGTGTGAATGTGCCCCACCCCCCTGTAAAAAGGGGTTGTGAATGTGTGTGAGTTTCATGAGCTAGAAGTCAGACTTCTGCCCTCGGGTGCTCAGGGGTCTTTACTCTCAGAAGCTACTGCACCCCCTTTCCGTGATAACGAGGACACGACATCATCATCACTTAAAATGAGAATGAACTAAAAAAAAACCAAACTTTGAGAACAAGTGCTCTCAGATGCGCTGCCCTGTAAACATTTAATTGTATTCTCGCTCTTTAAGAAAAGTGGCATCTCTTCAATTTGAATAATATCTTAAATAAAAACTTTTCGAGACATATAATTAAGTATCAAATATTTTAATACTATATAATTAACAAAATTTATTTTTTGAAACATAGTGAACTTTCTTTTCACTATTTATGCGTTTCGTTTATCTGAATCTATCTATTCTTTTACAGGAAGTTTATTCGTTACGGAGCTATACTTTTGAAAGTAGTCATTTACCTCAACGAAGTGCGCCCTCCACGTTTTGCCTCATTGACATTCCAAGAAAACCACCTGTCGGCCCGATTCGAATGGTTTGTACCTGATCTTCTAGATAAAATCAGTCGGGCTAGAGAAGGCCGATTAGGCTTCCTAGACAGTGAAAAATTCTATCTCTCCAACAATGGATACCGAATGATGCTCCGCCTCTACCCAGAAAAGGCATCCGGATTCGTAGGGCTATATGCTGTGCTGACAAAGGGAGCATATGACGCCGAATTGCGTTGGCCCTTCCCTCACGCTTATTCCTTGGAAGTTATAATGGAAGGACGACCCCCACTTCGAAGAACCACTCATCCAGGCTCTGGATGTCCGGACATTGCTTTCCAGAGACCGGACAGAGAATTATCTGAATGGAGTTGTGGGGAAGGGCATATGATAGCTCATGAGACATTGCTGGGAGTGCCTGAGGAAAAATGGCACCGCCCTCTTGCTGAACCAGAAGAAAAAACTTCACCAGTCTCTAATCCCAATAATCTGGAACCTCATTCTTTCATGGAAAAATCGATTGAGACGAATCTTGACGAAATTCCAAATGTCCAGTCTAGCTCAACTGTAAGGAAAGAACAGAAACCTGTTGGAATTCGTTTCGCTATCACAGTCTTCCTCCAAGAAATATTGCCTCCAATAGCTTCTGTGAGACTTGAAAACGGTGTCCTGGTGGCAAAGTATTCTTGGATTCTCCAAGATGCTGCCGCGAACATTGGACTTCTCCAATCCCGTGAAAAGAACAGATTGGAGAGTTCAGTGTTTTATTCTGAGAATCAAGGTTACGCTATGCGCTTAGCAATGTCTCTTTCGAGACGAAATATTTTATCTAAAGATGAACAGGTTGTAGGGTTGTTTTGGACTCTTCAGGCTGGGCAGCATGATTATGCATTGCAGTGGCCTTTTTCTTCGGTTGTTACTCTTAGTGTCATTGGTGGAGTTACTTCTTTACAGAGGGTGATTATTCCTGGAAGCAGCAAGTGTCCTATGGAAGCATTCGATCGACCCCAGTCGCCTAATAATGAACACTCATGTGGATTTGCATCTCTTCTTACCTTGTCCGAACTCTATTCTAATTACATTCATAATGATGTGCTTCATATCAAAGTCACCATTACACTGAGCTGAAAATGAATATCAATTGAATCAGCAGACAAGCTTTTCAGTACAACTATCTTGATTCCTTTTTATAAGATTAATTATCTTGTTTTGCATTATATTTGAATTCATAATGTATTCCATATTCTCTAAATCTCATCTATGGATAGTGAAAATGGAAGTATTAATCTTATAAGCAGAAAAAGCTACATCCAAATGTAAATGAAGATTAAATATGCAGGCATTTAATCTTACTTCCGTGAAACGTTCAGTTTTGAATGCACAATTATTCATTTCATTGATCATTAATTGCAACAAATCAGACAATCTGCAGTACAGTTTTTAACGTGGTGCTAGAAAGTATGCTTAACTATGTGCATTCTTTATCTCTCTCTTTTTTCATAATAGCTTCAGTTTTTCAGCACGATTTATCAAAAACGGTATCTGGGCAGATAAAATAATCGTTCCGCTTTCACTGTGATGGCCAGTGCTAACATCAGCATCTTTATTCTTACTCAATACATTTTATACACTCCGCACATTTTTTTGTATTCACAAAAAACTTTATGATGTTCAAAAATAAAGATATTATTCAATATTTATCGAGTATCCATTTTTCTTTTGTTTCTTTATTGTTCAGTTAATTACTTCAAATAATTTTTGGTTATAATGAAAATAAATTAAAAAAACATTTTCCTAAATTTTCTGAATTTGGAAGCAATGTTCTGTAGAAAAAAATACAATCAAAGTATATTAATTAATTTTATTAGTAAGTAACAATTTTGCTATAAGAATTAATTTATACTAATTAATTCATTTTATTTATAATTTTTATTATGAAAATTTTAAGAATCTTTCTTAAACGCACAATTGTAGAAATATCATCCTTCAGAATTTCTCGTGATTAATAAATAGTTAATATTAATATTAATAAGAAAATCATTAACTTCGATAAGAATATTGATTAAATTCCAAAATGTTAAAATTTAACATGTTGCAAAAAAGGTGAAAATCTACCATTTTATTGGTAGCTAATTGGTATCTAATTTATTATCCATTTTATTGGTATCAAATGGTTATCTACCATTTTATTTTTATCACCAATATTTAGAAAAATTGTAACAAACTGAATCTACTTAAAGTACACTTTTTTTAAAAAAAATTATAATTTAATGACTTAACACCAATAAACGTCCATCGAAAAAATTTTGTTTATTAAATTGCTTTTGCTTTGAAATTCAATAAAGTAAATATGAATTGAAAACCTAAAATTAAAAATTTATATATACATACACAGAGTAATCAGTAAAGTCTTTTTAAACCCTTTAAATTCAAAACGGCGTCTCTTATAGTTAGAAAAGAAACATGTATTTATAATAATTATGCTGAACTTATTGAGACAGGTTACAGCACCTTGAATGTTGAAATAAGAAAGTTATGAAAATAACTAAAAAGAAATAAAGGAGATTGGTCAATTAGAAAAATGAACACTATACCATAATAATAAAAATCGAGAAAAGTTTCATCGAGTTATCTATAAAACTTAAGGAAATATTTGAGATTAAAAATTATGAAGTTTCTGAGATTTGAATTATATATTTAATTGAGAACAAAAAATATACTTTGAGAGACAGTTTTTTTTCTACCTGTGATAAATATCAAAAATCAATTGACTCAACAATTCTCCGATTATTTTTTTCTATTAAAAGTAATCGTGGATTGCCGTGGAAAATCGTGGAAAAATTGCCGTTAAAAATAAAACGACACATTTGCTATAAGTGTAATTTTCCTCCTATTTTATTTGTACTGTTATTTATTTGAGCCAGTTCTTTTATTCAGAAAAAAATTCATCTGTCTTTCCTATTCTTTTTAAATGAATATTTGGATTCAATGTGAAATAAAATTCTAAAGCTGAAAAATAAAACCCAAATTGTTAGCCGTCAACGACGAATACGTAATGCATACGCAGCAAATTTAAAAAGTTTGAATTCGAAGTTTGTTTCTCTATTGCATCATATACATTTCAAACACAAGTAAAGAGCAACGGTCTCTATGAAAAAAAGAAAGAGTTTGCTATACTTTCATTTAATGATAGTGTTTTATCTTCAATTCCTTCATTTTTTTTTGTGGCTTATCTGTAGAGGAGGCTACTTTATTGTCGTTATCTGTTGAAGCCAAAGTACAAAAACATTCGAGAGTGGAATTCGGAGTAAGTTCGAAGACGGGAGAAAAACAAAGAGCTCTGTAAGTACTCAGCAATGCCTGGATTTTAAAATTAGATTAGTATTACATATAACGAGAAAACTGAAATAACTTTTTGCTCAGTTTATGAATGTTTTTCTTTTGCATTACTTAAAAATAATAGCGGAAAAAAAGTTGCATATATACGGCTAAATAATAAATATATTTGTATGCTGTGTCATTTTCATATACATATGCAAATGACACAGCACTCATATTACAATATGGAATTCAATTAGGCGATTTAAGAATTTATTTCGCTACTGCTCCTACATTTGAACTTAAAATTTTTATAAATCCATAAATCATTTTAGCATTATTAAATTTAAAGATTATTTAGATGGAATTTTGCAGCATAAAAATCGTTCGATGTGTAGCTGTTTTCTGAATCATTTTTGCGAGTTGTTAAAGAATTAATATAATATCAAAAAATTTTCTAAAGTTGTTTTTATAAACAAAGATTTTTAAATTCCAGATGAATGTGAATCTAAAATACATTAATTTTATAAATTGTTTGATTTATTTCTAAAATCTGTTTAAGTAACAAGATCTTCTCATATATCATAGTTACTTTCAAAGTCAATTGTTGTGTAAATACCAGTGTTAGTAATAGTAAATAAGTATTTGTCGTTATCATCAAAGTAAAATGAGTCTTTACTTTGCTTAGCTTGCTTTCAATCGTTTCCCCTTTTTAAGTAGATTAATGAAATATACACAAATATTTAAGAGAAAACAGTGTAATTTGTTTGACCTTATTAATACAATCAAGTTGCTTGATATTATTATAATGTGACAAATGTAACTGAGTGTATTATCGAACAAGTTATGGTATGACTAAAGCGAAATTGAAGAAGTCGTGCTGTCATACATTTGGTGTGTTCTTGTTAAAGCAATTCAATTCAAAGTAAGACGACATAAACATTTAATATTTACATTTAATTTACATTTAAAACGTTTAAATATAATAATCGTAGATTAACAGATGTAGCGCTAATGCGTATTTCAAATCTTTTGAATACAAGCCAATAAAGAAGGTAGAGTTGAGTTGTTACACAACTTCTAAGTTCAATAATAAAATGTTTTTCTGCTTTTTCGTTGCACCACAAAGTAATTAGACATTTTTTTTATGCCGTGCTATGGCATCGTGTTATCTTTTTTCTTAGAAGATACATAATAATTTTTAAAAAATGGCTCGGCACCTTTTATGCTTGTCATGTTCATGAATTGGTTTCATTTGACTAAGTAATAAACGATGAGCTCTCCATATTAAACTGTCATGGTTCTATTCGTTTTAACCTCATCCATATATCATGAGGAGCTAAATCCCGCAGACGATGGTCATGCATAATAACTTTGCAAATGAGATGCACTGTAGTGTTTGGTGGATTTCTTGGCAAGTAAGGCATCTAACTTGGCACATCTAAGAGGTTAATTGAAAGAAATAAAGTGAAAGGGATAACTTCGAGGACGCTGCATGTTTGCAGTTCTTTTAACTGCATTAGAGTGTATATGTTATAGTGAAAACCCGAAATCAGTCAAAACCCGAATTAACTAGGTAAAACACCTTCTAATTGACAGCGCTAGGCAGAACCCGTTTTATTCGTGTTTTGACCGATCTGTTGGACAATATTATTTATATTGTGGTGAAAAGCTTATAACCCAGTTAACAGCTACGCTACCCGAGCAATTGCTTTTTTATCGTGGTCATGTTCCTGAACTGCGAATCACAAGATTTCAGGTTCTATTCTCGCTCATCCCAATGCGCCACATTGGTGACCTCGGATGATGAACCGTCAACCTTCGTACAGCTGTTGTGGCGCCATCTATACGCAACCAAAGTCGACAGACTCACTTGACGCAGCAACAGCATCAGCAACCACTCATCCACACAAGCTCGTCATAAAGCTTGGCGCTACTCAAATGGGTACAGGCGCATTAGAATCAACAGCTAATACATCACCACTCAACATCCATATCGTTCGTCTCATCTCCGACTCACTGGATGGAGAGTCTATGGTGAAAAGCTTATAAGCCAGTTAACAGCTACGCTACCCGAGAAATTGCTTTTGTATTGTTATCATGTTAATGGGCTGCGAACCACAAAGTCCCAGGTTCTATTCTCGCTCATTCCAATTCGCCACAATATCTATCCAAAATTATTGTATTAAATTAAAATTAGTAAAATAGTGTTGGAGGAAAGAATCCATCAATGAAGGAAGAATATTTTATTTGCATATTATTTAATACAATACCGTTATTGCAAATTACTAATTCCGACATGGCAAACTACTATGACACTTAGAATTGAAAAGGGAGCTATTTTTCATACAGTGACATCTCTTTGAAGAACGATCTTTTTTTGCAAGAACAGCTGAGGAATTCTTGTCCAGTTCCTAAAGCTCCTTGTTCTGCTGCTGTTCTCAGCGAAATTTCCTGATTCGATACTCGGTCTTGAGTGAAGAAAATTTGCGACAATACATCGAATTCAGATCTGAAAGTCACTGAATATCATAAACTTTTGTATCAAATTTGCACTCGGATTAGTTGTAGTCTATTGTATAAATACTTATAGAATTTTAAGTTAATATAATTAATAACCGCATGAAAACACGAAAAAGACGGGTTCTCCCTAGCTTTGTTAGTTAAAATGCATTTTCCCTAGTGAATTTGAGTTCTTCCTAGTGCAGTTAGTTAAAACTTGTTTTACCAAGTTAATTCGCGTTTTGACTGATTTTGGGTTTTCACTGTAACATGTACATCTACATTGGCATCAAGTAAAACTTGGAATGCTCAAAGTCGTTAAATGTTATTCCTTTTTCAGCTTCTTGACGGGTGATGCCCTTAGCGCGAAACATAGCCGGCCCGAACAAACTCGGGTTTCGTGCAAAGCTGACAGGCGGATAGTTGAAACAAATTTTTTTCACCAAAATCGTAATTTATTACATTTTTTTTTATTTATTACAATGCACTAAATTGTGTAAAAAGGGTCTGAAGTTGGGAAATAATTTAACTATTTTTTTTCTAAAGTTAACATTTCAGTCATAAAGATATTAGTTAATGGTTGGAGATTCGGATGTATTGATCGCTCTGGCTTGGATCCAAAGTGATCACTACAAACGGTGCCCGGTGCATTTGCTACCCCCATCTTCCATTGTTGAAAGGGCTTATTTCTGGCCTTGCTCTGCATACCTTAAGAGTGAGTGTCTTGACAATTTTGAAGTAAACTGTTTTCAAAATGCTGAATGCAGAAGGAAATACCAAATGGAGAAGTGGAAATTACCATCATTCATTATAAATCTTCTCTTTATGAAGCTGGATAATATACTGACAACGAAACATTTCTCCGATTTATTATCAAAATGCTTCTTCTCTAAAAAATCAAACTAATAAGTGTCTTTTTCCGAAAAATCAAAACCAAAATGGTCTTCCCAAACATTTCTCGCATGTATTCTTAAAAATGTGCTTTTGTAACATTAATCGATCGCTTTTGGCAAACAGTAGTTACGAAAGAGCCTAATAGCTTTGGCGATTAATAGCTTGAATGTGGATACTAAACAAGAATCGAAACATCGAATGAATATTTTGGACGCCATTCATCCAAAATTGAATACAGAACCGCAATTGGAATCACAAAAGTCATGCACTTAAATCATTTCGTTTTTGAATGATTACATTTACATGCTTGTGAGACGGGCAGAAATTTTGCTTCATTTTTGTTAGATATCTATACTTCAGATGCTAAATCTGTATACAAAATTTTATGGATCTAGCTCTCTTCATTCTTTAAGTTATCATATTAACTTATTTCTAAACAACAGGACAGATATTTCCTTCAAAACTGAATAAAAATCTTCAGCCTTTTTTTGAAGATCATTCACCAAATTTCCTGCGTGTAGCTCAAAGCGTTTTTGAGTCCACAGACGAATAGGCATCGTTCCAAAATGTGTTTTTCTGTCTCGCTGGCACCTGAAACTAGTAGATTAGTCAAAAGTTCGACTGAGAATTTTTTGTAGATTACTTTTTTAGATACAAGAATTTTTTGGACGATTTTTTTTTATATATTTCTTTGTATATTCACAAATGAGAACGTAAAAATCAAATACTTCAAAATATATTGTACTACACATCATCAAAAGTTTCCCCAAAAACTTTTCATTTGGAAATAAGCGTACTTTGTAAAACAGCTGTAGAAATGTTTAATTATTTGATTTCAGTTTCAATTAATGATCTTGACTTTGACATTTATTTTCTTGTTTTGATTGTCCTTGGTTTTGGTCCTTCAGAGAAATGATGGTTATTACTATATATGTTACGCATTTCCCTGTTCTTTTACTTTTCTGCAATTCATCAAGGTTTTCAGAAGATTAGAATTACTTCCAGGACAAATATAAAAAGAAACCAGAATTATTTCATTCATTACCATTCTCTGACCTTGATAGCGAATTTCGCTCTTACTAGCATTTTGCTTCTTTTTTTGAGCTTTGTACTGAACTGTTATTTCCTAATTTGTATTTTCGAATTGTACAAACAAACAATTCATACAAATGAACCTGGATATGAAGGTTTCTTTTATATTCCTACTTTCTATGAATCTATATTGTACAAACCTAGTTACAAATACCAGAATGATGGCATATTACATCTATATTTAATAAATAAACATCTTTTATCAAAACAATTTTACTGAACAAATGACATTGGCGATGGCTGTTCTAATTCTCCTTGATCTAATGAATGATCTCCTTGATCTAATGTCCATGAATCGCAGATTTATGATCAAGAAGAAACTAACAGCTTTTGTTTAGCAAAACGAATTTGGAAACATCTTTAACACCACTGCGTGTCCACATCAGGGCAGAATGATCGAACAGAAAACAAATGACTGAGGTTCTCATAATTTTTGATCGCCCAAAGATTTCCAGAATTTTTTGGGGGGAAGGATAATTTTAGGGTGATCTAATTTTGGGATTTTAATTGATGTATTATGGCCATGTCATTATACATATTTCAATTAAAAATAAGTAGTTGTTTAAATTTTAAAACTTTATTCTTAGGATGTTTTTTTCTTCAAAGGCTTTAAAAATTACTTGCAGAATAAATAGTATTTTTATAAGTATTTCTTCGCATATGAAGAAGTACAAAGAGAAACTATAGTAACTGCAAAAGATTCAAATTCAAGATTTGGGCGAATCATCGCGATTTAAGTCTATCTGAGTTGGAAAAAGACATTTTTTGGATTTATAATTGACTGTTCCTATGTTTGTCTACGAGTAAAACAACTCAAATACACTTTCAGCTAGCCGGATGAAGTTTGGCATATAAACTTAACATCATGTCGAATTTTGAATGAAATTCTTTCAGAAGTTTATATGTCCGTGTGCTGACTGTCCGTGTGCAAACAAACATGATAGCTACAATATGTAAAAAGCTAAATATATAAAATTCAGTATGCAGATTTATCATATCAAAGCAGTTGATCATTTCTTTATTTATAATTTTGAATGCTATTTATAATTTTGATAAACTTGGTAATTCAAAATTTCAACAAATTAGGGAAATAAAATTTGGTTCACAGTTTTAATATTTAAAGTATAGTTCTTTATCAAATTTTGTACAAAATCTCTCAAAGAGTTGACCATTTATCAATTTATACTTTCAGAAACTAATAAACGCGATAATTCAAAAATTCAGTGACTTAAATAAATGAAATTTGGTATATGATCTTGTGACTACAATTGAAATTCTAAATCAAATTTTGATTTCATTCTGTTGAAAGGAAGGCATCAAAAATTTATAAAAAATCTCCTGGTATTTGTGTATTAATATTATGCGCATCTCAGCAAGATCAAATCGTCAAAGACTCCTCGCTAATAGGTTCTACCGTAAATATTGCTCTCCAGTAGCATCGGTTTATACACAAGTATCTGTTTTCTTTACATATTGGGAAGCCTACAGCTTTTTATGTGCGGTAAAACCTTGATTCTCAGATTCGTATTCAAGGCCTTATCCAAGGTTTACAATTTTATTCAAGGAAAAGCAGCTGATAATAATATTATAATACAGTAATAATTTCGAGTGTGCACACATTCACACTCTTTTTTTATAGTTTGGATGACTAAAACTCAGTATGGTAAATTTTACGTTTTAGCATTTAGAAAGCGTTAAAAAATGCTTATAACTTTTACATTTTGTTTCAAAAATAAATATCTATTTAAATTTTTACTTCAATTATTTTTATAAGCGTGATGTTGAAATTCATTGTCTCAAAGTCACCCTCAATAAAATATTTTCTTATTCCAGTTCGCCGTAATATGCATTGTTTAAAAATTGTTTGCATAGTGACTAGCATATTACATGTGGGTCATTGTGATCACAGTTCGAAAACGAGCAAACATTGAAAACGGGAAAGTGTCATCTCGGGCGCGTGGTAGACAGCAGAGAACTCATATTCAGTGGCTTTGAAGGAATTTGTGTTTTATTTTATTTGTTTATTTATTTATGCTTCATTTATTCACATTTTATCAAATTGGCTAGAATGCGAAAAAACTTGATTTGCCAGCTACACATTCAAAAACCTGAAAAATTGAGCCCGTATGAAAAGTGTTAAAATAAAATCAGCATTAAATATATAGTTTTGAAAGAGAAAGAATGTATCAGAATGTATCAGAATGAATGAAGAAGAGAATGAATTTTACGCAACACGGGGAGAGCATATCTCTCTCTTTTACGAAACATTATAAATGAGAACTAATAGTTTCTCCCAAACTTTCTCGCATGCCCTCTAATAAAGGTACTATTCTAGAGAACGTCTTGCAAGGCACTGATATAGAACAGTTATCAATATATGGCGTGAATTAGCCATTTTTATTGAATCTATAGAGTGATTTTTTCCGTGTATTTTAGCGATTAACCCCTGAAAGACGGTTGGTAGTATCCGAAAACTGAATTTGTGTTTTAGACGCATTTTTCCCAACTGACTGAAGCTACAACTTGGCACAGAGCTACATCTGTAGTCACAAAAATCACATACCAACTTCGATATATTTAAGTTTTTACGTTTTGGAATTGCGGCGTTTACGTGCTTCTGAAATTAGCCGCTCAGCTTCTTATTCAGTCTGGCTTGACATTTGACAGGTGTCTACACAGTAGATGCCAAATCTGTATACTGAATTGCATCTATATAGCTCTCTGCGTTTTGCATTTGCCGTGTTAATTCATATTCGAACAGCCGAACAATATTCCTCTTAACGGAGTTTGCTCAAAATAGGATGAAATCTACAAATTTGTTTTAAAAACCGTATGCCGAATTTCATTTATTTAACTCAGTGTTTTTCAGTTATGTTTGTCACAAACAGACGGGTTGATATGATTCCAAAAATGTGTTTTTCAAACTCAGGGAAATCTAAAATGTGGAGATGCGTCAAAAACTCCAGTTCAATTTTTTTTTTTTTTTTTTTTGGCAATTACGTTACTTTTTTCTTTTCTTTCTTCGTATAGAAGAAAGTAAAAAGTAAAGAAGAAAAAATAAATTATCACATAAATTTTGATAAAAATTGGAAAAACATTACATTTCAGAAAAGAACATACATTTATGTTTGAAAATAGAAAAAATAACAAGAATAAAAAAAAGCAAAGTATCAAATACTCATTTAAAAAAAAAAAAAAAGGAGCCAAAAATAATTTTTCAAAAGAAAGATGCTCTGTTTACAAAAAACTGATAAAAGGAGGCAATAACTTTATTTATTAAAGGATTTTCCATTTTAAAAAAATAAAAAATTCGAATAATAGTCTAGGTAAGCAGAAAAAATATCCATGGTAAAAATCTAAGACAAATAATAATCCCTTGAATAAGAAACAGTCCATAAAAAGTCACATTGAATCTCTAATGTGAAAGTTCAATGAACTTTTAATTCACTTAGAATATTCATAACTATTGAGTTCGAAAAATGTGTTAGACGTTGAATTCAAAGTAACTGTGCTAAAATTGCTAATGATTCACAGGTGCAGTCGAACTTTTGGCCTAGAAAGGCTGTTAAGAAACACTTATCCCACCCCCCTCCAAGTAATTTCAAAATTAAATTTTGAAATAATGTGTTATACATAATAAGGTAGCTAGGAGATTAAGGCAGTTTAATTTTTGAGAAAATGGGAATAGGTCGCCACCAGGAAAACATTCAGATAAAATTGGCCCACATTTGTGTTCAGCTTGGGGGTAATGAAGGGTTTATCCTGCAACAAGATTATCAAGATTTAATCATTTAGGCCATAATGGATAAAGCATTAATTTATATTACGCATGGCATTAATTTATATTAAAACTTTCCGCATCATCCTTTCAACGAAGGCGTTATATTTCGTTAAGATAATCTAAAAAATGATCTTACGGGATTTTGCAACTTTTTTTTGGGGGGGGAGGGCTTCCATTTTGTACTTTTGGTTGAAAAAGTTTTATTTATATTTCCTACTTTACATGAGATAATTTTAAGAATTTTGTGCACAACTCTATTGAATTTCTTATTATTGAATTTATACTTAATGTTACTTTCGATAAAAGGATCTTTATTTACTAAATGTAGCTCAAATTTTTTTGATTACGTGTAGACAAATCTTTACTAGTTTCAGAGTTTTTCTTCCTTTGCGCAATTCACTATAAAATTACATTAGTAGAATCGGTCATTTTTTATAATTATATGTCATGCATTTTAAGAAAAAAAATATCTATTTGTCGTATAAAGTAAAATTCTCGAATGGGAATAGGAGGAGTGGCATAAGGTTCGGTTGTGTCTGTTTTATAGCAAATGTATACATTAATTTCTTTCTAATGTGCCATTTCCGCATTGCATAATTTATAGATTGCCATACTAAAAGTATCAACGTAGAAATAAGTTTACAAACCCTCCAAAAAGTAAAACTATCAAAAAATTGCAAAAGCAGCGGTATGAAATGAAGAATTATAAATGTGTTAGCACCAATACTTTTTTTATTACTATTTCTCCAAATTGACTCATCGTTTTTTTTTTTTTTTTGTTTTTTTTCGTATTCGTGAGATTTTTATTATATATGCTATAAAAATTGGGAAGAATTCTTTAACACATTTGCTTTTTAAATTAAATCCTAGTTATACGATTTTGAAATTTTTAATGTGAATTGTATATTTCCAAATAAAAATAGGGATAATGTAGAAAAGACTTTTTTCAAAATCGAAACAAATAAAAAACATTTTTTCTATCCGCATTAAACAATTAAAATATGGAATTGCACGACTTCATTAAAGAAGACGTCTCAATTTTTTTCTAATCGTTATTCATTTCAGATCATTTTTTTGTTTAATGGTCTGTTCGGGTGTCTAATTGTACCTCATTCTTCCATCTTTGTCTCTTTATTTCGTAGATTTCCAAAATGGACCCCCAGATGGACCACAAGTTGCTGACTCAGAACTTCCTGAAACTGGAACAGCCAGCGAATAAAGTACAGTGCATGCACGTGTACGTGGATGGATCTCTGAGGAATTTCAGAGCCAAGGACCAGACTTGGCCTCAAAAGCCACAGCATCCTGATGGTCAGTAGTTTTTATTAAAAAATGTCAAAGCTTGAATATCAATAAGTAATACCCAACTAGGGATTGCAATACCGGACCAAAATTTCAATACCGGTATTCGGTATTTTTTAGATGTTAATACCGGGATACCGGTATTCGGTACTTTTTAGATGTTAATACCGGGATACCGGTATTTATCTTATAACATCTTATTTATTTAAATTACAAAAAAGTGTAAATATCACTATTCAGTCTGTGGTACTATTACAAATTTTTGAAATGTGATCTTAAAAAGCATATTGCATCAATTGTACTGTCATTAAGCCTGAAAAGTAATTTTGTGCAAAAACTTACCAGCTGTCAAAAAAGCTCTTTCGGCATCTACGCTATTTGGTGGTACTGTTAGCAATGTGCGATATACTTTTTCCAAGTATTTACCTCTAAATTCCTCATCTTCAAATAAATCGATTCTTTGTCGGAGGGTTTTGGATATAGCTGATTTCTATATTGTATTTTGGTTCGTTGAATTTTTTTTTATTTATCACTATTTCTAATTTTTGTTCAAGAGACAATTCCTTTTCACTATCGACAGTAGTGACATCATAATCTTCGATAATTGAACCGAATTCTTCTGAATGTGGATAGCGTTGTGGGTAAAAAATTTTAAGAAAATTTACTCTAAACTTAATCAGATTTGAGTTGGTTATTTTCTTTTCTTCCTTTTCATTTTCATTTTTAAAATCATTATAATTATGTAAATACCGTAAGACATTTTCTATTTTGGTATGCCTTTCTTCTGTGCGATTTTTCACTGTAATATATAATTCTTCAGATAGTAATGTGTGCCGTTCTTTCAGTGACTGCAACATGAAATTTATTGTTACATTAGCTGTTTATAAATTAGAATCTCTCCGACGTAATGCCTCAATAGTCAGTTTTATTGGAAGTAGAGCTATATAGTTCTGGATATTAAGTCAAATTCATTATCTGAAAAATTAATTTACAGGTTTAAGTCGATTATTGCTTTTTGGATTGGACTTCTCAGTTTCAAAAATCGTTTCATCATTAGGAGTAAACTATTCCAACGTGTTTTAGAATCTGATATTAACATATATTCTGTTTTATTTTCAGTTAGTATATATTTTTGTAATATGTCCTTTTTTATAGGGGAACGTTTAAATATCTTAACAATTTTTCGAACTTTGTAAATTATAGGAAGCAATTCTTGATGGGTTAATATTTCATCCTCATTAGCAATATCTTCTTCAACAATTACATTGTCATTATTTTCATTGTTAATACCACTCTCACTCTTACTCTCTTCAAAGTTGGAATCCGAAGTTTCTATATTCACAGTATTTGGATTCTTCTGTTCTTTATTTTTTTATATAATACATCTATTACTCCTAATTGAATTCCATGAGCATAGAACAATTGCTGATTTGCACCAATCAACTTTCCAACTTTTTTAATAACTGTTGCTCCATCAGTCATTATGGATACAATATCTTCTTTCAGGGATAATCCATGTCTCACCAATTTAAATTTAAGCAATTAATTTGGCCATTAATTAGTTAATTAATTTCGCCCGTTAGGGAGACATAAAAATAAAAACGTATACTATTTTGCTATGTTGGATCGCCAACATATAGTGGAGACAATTTTAAAAATGTCTAGTAAATACCGAAAAAACGTTATTTTAACTTGTGAATACCGGTATTACAAAATTGTACAAATGGCTCAAAACACCGGTATTCGGTATCCCGGTATACCGGTATTGCAATACCTATACCCAACTAAATGAGTCATTGTTTTTGAATGTCAGGAATATTCAAAATATTAAAAATTTTGTCGCTCTGAGACTAGAGCAACCAGTGGCTCAAGTAGCTGCGCCACAAGATTCTGGGGAGTCTCTGAACTACTAAACAGGTGACCCAACTTTTAATTTATTGCTGAATTCATACCTGAAACAATCATTTCAGAAAGCTTAGAGTGTAAATGCGTTTGAATAAACAAGAAAAGAAGTATAAATTAACTATAAATCGATATAAACGAACACCTACTGAAAAAAAAATATGTTGCATCTCTCCTTCTCCCTTGCAGAGTTTCCTCTACTGGAGTTTTGTGGCTCGGCGACGGATTTCGACGTCGGGAATGTCGCCGATTACTACGCGAAACCCGTCAAACTCTACAAAGACCCCTTCAGGCGAGAGCCCAACACTCTGGTTTTCTGTGAAACGTATTCTAGAGAGGGATTACCCACATGTGAGTATTTTCTATAGATATTGCATGGCATTCAAGTTGGCAATGGTATTCAAGATATTACATGTATAGATAACACAGCAATTATTACGCATGTTATTTTTAAGAACTTAACCGGGAAGTAACTAATAGCAATAATATCATGAGAGGAGTTCGGTATAAAAGCGCAAAGGATTAAAATATTAACAGAATCTAAAAAAATATTTAACAATGCTGAAGTGAAACTAAAATGCTTTTCGTCAGTTTTGTATTTATGGAAAAAAATTCCTCGACCTTTCTTCGTGTCTCATTCTTTATTCCGCTTATTTACGAAATATTCATGTTGCCCGGCTCGATAGTTATTGGATTCCTTTCAAGCAGCACAGTGTTCGATTCTTTGCACTCAGAAAAGTAATTCCCAAAAAATAAGGACTTGTTTATTGCTCCGAAAAAAAATGATAGTATCCTCCCTAATATCCGGCTCACGACTATCCGGCTACTGTATTATCTCACCTAGTTTTCCTTTATCGCAATTAAATTAAGAATTCAAGGTGTCTATTAAGTCATCTATTAAGGACTTTTCCAAAATATAAAAAAAACTATAGTTTTGACTCTTAAAGTTACCTGTACGTATCTGTTTAATCATTTATCAATGAAAAATAAAATCAGTTTGAGACAATTTTCTTAGAATTAGGCCTACAATTTACGTTAGTATTTTGTTTATATTTCCTACGTTTAAATTGGGCATTACAGAATTTATCTTAAAATGCGAACAGTTCATATCCTTTAACTTACTATTTCTCTAACAAATTCTTGAAACGTGCATTGCAGTATATAAACATATATAAACTACAGGTACAGAGCCTTCTATTTTAACTCGACACGTTACCGGCAGCTGCTTTATGATTCGCCGGGCTGCGGCTGCGTTCACATTGTGACAAATGGAAGGCTTAGAAATCAAAATGTTGTGAATAAATAGTGTTATAATAGTGAATTTTGATCTAAAAACTTTGTCTTCTGGTATTGGTGGGTAAAGAAATGAGTTCATAGAACTCCGATCTATCCGACTTTTTTTTGTTATCCGCTCTGCCCTTCCGCCACATTACGCCGGACACTCGGGAATGTAATGTATATATAATTGAGTTGAATTTCCCACAAAAAATCATTCCACATCTTCTTGTCGTATTTTAAGTATTTTTAACAATGGATATTAATAGATAAATAAATAAAACGTCAAAATGATTATCTTGAATGGTGCTTCAGAGGACACATCCGAGTACAAATGTTTAAACTCGTAAGAGTTTAGAACAATTTTCAATGGCGAGAACACAAATGTGATAGCATTTGATCGAAAGTGGTTTGGTATACAAAGTGGTCAAAATTAAAACAGCCCATCTCTGATCTCTCTGTACAGCGAACTGCTCAATGTAAAGATTCCAAAATTTTTGAACATACTATTCAAGGAAACGGATAATGAGAAAAACAAATTAGTTTCAGAAACACAGACAGTTGACGCTGTACAACAGAAAATAAGCTGAAAAGACACACAAAATCCCCCAAAAATATACGGTATGGAATTTTTTCTTTCTAATTCTATTTCTGATATGAAAAAAGGAAGATAAAAAAGTACAGGAACTGAAGCTGTCATTGTAACTGCAATTTCGCGCTGTAAGCGCAAATATTGCAAAAGCCTTTGGTTTTGCTGCTGTTATTCTAGGCATAAAAAGGATAAAAATTGGAAAATGTCATTCTTATCAGCGATGGTTTTGCGCTATACTCGGGAAATTGTTTTATGAAAACAAAGGAAATACTGCAGCTTCACTTCGAGAATTTCGTCCACTTGAGAATTTACGCAAAGGACCAAGAGTATGCTCGCAAATTATGCTTCAATGTCTTGATTCTATTACTCTTATGCAAGATGAAGCGCCTCCACACATTGGACACTGTATATAGAAGTTTCTTCGGCAACATTTTACTACTGATAGAGTCATGCTTTCCCAACCTAACCATCTCGTTCTACGCATCTAAATCCCTGTGATTTTTGGCTTTGGGGGTACTTAAAAAAATCTTGTGTATCGAGGACGCCTGGTAAACTCGGCAGATTTTAAAAACAGTATCCCTCTGCATGTGAGAAGCATCTCAATGGACAATTACGATCCGCAGTAGAACAAGCTGTCTACAGAATGCAAATTTTATATCTAAAAGAAAGAAACCACATTGAGCCGCTTCCTTTGCAACGAAAAGGTCGTTGTGATTGAATGTTTGATATGTTCGAATAAAATGTGTTACAAATGAGTCTTTGGACTCTTCGGCATATTGTTTCGTTGTACAGAGCCATCTATCGGTATTTCTGAAATTATTTTTTAAGCGTGATCCTTTCCCCATGCCTTGAATAGTATGTTCAGCAATTTTGGAGCCATTTACACCGAATAGTTCGCTGTATAGAGAACTCAGAGTAGGGGTGTTTTAAATTTGACACCTTGTATATAAGAACCAAACCCTCACCCGGTGGATCTTCAAGTGGAATTAGGTCTCAAATTCTATTTTCCGAATCGTGATAGTTTTTTAATCATTGTCACTAGTTATTAATAACTGTCAGTCATATGCATTAAAGTAAAATAAGAATTATATCGTTTAAATGATGTATGGCATTTGTTTATTCATAATTTTTCTCATACTTTCAGTTGCCAACAACCGCTATCGCCTGTTGAAAGTCGTCAATTCCCAGCTAGAAACAGCAGCATCATTCACTTTTTATCAATCCTACACTTTTCTGAGGAAAGAAGACGGCAAACCTCTGTCATACATGGACCCCGCATACGATCCGGACTCAAGTGAGAAAAAATAAACAATAGATGTGGTTAATTATTTTTGACAAACAATTTATCATGTTGTTAGATGGGATGAAATACTTTTTTATTTTGTCTCTTTGTTTATTTCTGTGTATATGATGAGAACTCAAACCGCAAAAAAACTAGAATTAAGAACTTTAGGTACCTTCAAGGGGTCGCTCCCGTCATTTGGCCAGTGGACAGAACTACATGATCCGTCCCGGAATAGCTCAATTGCTGCTTCCGAACGAAATGTTAAAATATTTTAACTCAATTTAGGATAGCATTGTTTTATGGATACTACTAATCCGACATAAATGTTAGACTAAGTAAAAATTGCAATAGCAGTCTGTCTGTCTGTCTGCTTAGAATATGATAATTGAGTAATACTAAAAAGAAAATAAATGAAATTTGATGTGTAAAATTTGCACTTAAATTGTAGGTCTGTATCAAAATTTGGATACCATCAGTCAGCAGAAAGTGATCCAAATGCATACTTTATATAATAATACGATGTTAAAAACTTCTAGCACTAGATTACGATGCTAAAAGTTTCTTATTGTTTAAATACGTCGATGCCCAATTAAAAGAATTTTCTCTTTTACTGTCTCCAAAAGTACTGGATATATTGAAAGGATTAGGTATGACATAAGTAAATGTAATAGAGAAAAAAACACGACAGTTATGGTTCATGCCCATGATCGTACGTAAAAGGTCAACGCTTCAGGAAAGTTTCCAACAAATGTAACCAGACTGAAAAAATAATTTAATATAGCTTATACTCATTATTTTTAGCCCTTTTATTGTTAAACAACTTTCACAACAAGAATTCGTATACAAATCAGATTCTGGATGGTTTCAGATTCTGGATGGTTCGGTGAAGCGAAAAGTGAGTGAAGCGAAAAAAATGTTCTAGATTTATTTATGGGCTTAAAATCCGGAAATATAATTAATAATCCAAATATATTCACTTTCTAAAAATTCATTAACAAGAGAAAACTATGTAGACGAAAGTTATTATCCACAGAAATGGAATCAAGGTCAACTGCACGCGAAAAGACGGACATAGAGCAACAAAATTTGATTCCTTCATCTAACATAACATAACGCTATCCAGTGCCCCCCACTGCCTGTAACACTAAGTTATCTGACCAGTTGGATGAGCACAAGATGAAAGGAAAAAAAAGAAAGAAAATTGTTGATATAAAGAAAGAGACGACAGACCATCCAGGGTTCTCCAGAGAGAATCCTACACGACTGTATTTAATTTTTTGGTGAAGTAATAACTGGATGGAGTGGACAAGAAAACTTAAACAAATGGTGACTTTGAGTTAATCTTACAGGGAAATGAAATTACTAACAGAAAAAAAAATTGATAAATTATATTGAGAACATCAGTATGACATGTATAAGCATATAAATAATCACTGAAGAGTCAGAAATTTGTAGCGTCCGTCTGAGTCCTGTGGTTTTGATTTCCTTCATGAGAACTACACTTTTGAGGGACTTTTGAAGTTATAATTTGGGCTGATTTTGACAAGTGGCATTTTGGTCTCAGCTATTGTGTAGTCTTGAAGAGATCTTGGTATTTATGAATATGGTTTACTATGGAGTGGATCTTGCCGCGTGAAAGGGTATTCGATGCAACTCTCCTCTACCATTCTTCCTCGAGACTTGTTTCTGGCTTTCTTGTTTGCCATGAGAGAGTCAGTAGGCATTCGGTGGCACAATGAATTGGGGATCCTATCCCCCCACAGTTACAGCAAGAAGAGTTGGCCAGATAGAATCTGTGTAGGTATGTCGGGAATGGACCAGTCCAGTGAAGAAAAGGACATTCGCTCTGTTCCAGTTGGCCGCGTAGAGAGAATCGGTATTATGTTGAATGTGGAGCGGCCTGTTTCGCCTTCTTCCCATTCCATTTGCCATCATGTCATCATATCGGTTTGGAGGATGTTCTTCAGATGACATCTTGGAAGTTTCATTACATTCCGATTTTGATTAGCATTAACCGCTGTTTTGGCTAGTTTGTCTGCCGCTTCATTCCCTTCATAGCCTACATGTGCCTTGATCCATGAGATTTTATTGTGAGGATTCACAAGAAGATGCGTGAATGTTTCTCTTGCTAATTAGCTATTGGATTTTAGAGAACTTGAGGCTTGTATACTTGCTTTATTGTCGATGTAAATAGTGATTAGATCAGATGTAGGAAAAGAGGTTGCGTATTTGACTGCTCTATTGAGTGCTAGTAATTCAGCTTGGAAGACAGTGTTGTCTTCCAATAGGCTGGTTGACCACTGGTGTATAGTCACTGCATCCTGCATGACACAAAATGCAGCCCCAGATCCTGCTGAGGATTTTGATCCATCTGTATAGATCCCGAGTTCTAAATTCTGAGACCCACCGTCTTTCAACAAAATTTAATGTGCTTGGAGATGTATGGAAGGATGTGACGTTCAGCCCGTAGCTCTGTGTTCATACACTTATGGATTGATATGTGACATATCATGTACAATTCCATGGAGTCTGTACAGTTCAGTCATTCTTGCCATTATCTGAAGCTGTATATGAAGTGGTGGCACAGCAAGGATAACCTGAAGTGCTATAGTAAACGTGGTCTTGTATGCTCCCGTAATTGCTAACAGAAAGCCACTTTGGATGGAAGAGAGCTTTCTTGCTAATATAACCGCTGGATGGAGGCACCAAACCCCTGCTCCGTGTGGAAGCATCCTTTCAATGAATGTCCTGTACAAAATTTTTCTGTGTCGAAGTGCTATTCCCCAGGATTTGCCAGCTATTTTGAAAAAATTGAATTGTTGTTGTTGTGCTTTCAATGCTAAATGCTTGAGGTGGGTATTCCAATTCAATTTATCATCAATATGGACACCTAGGTATTTAATGGCGTGTGTCTGCTTTATTCTTTCTCCCTACCAATAGATTCTGGGTCCTGCTACCCATTTACTAAACAGAATAAAGTTGTATTTCCCCATGGTCACTTCTAGATTGTTAATGTCAGCCCAGGATATAATTTGTGCTATTGATTCTTGGGTATTTTGTCTTAGATTTTTTTTTTTTTTTTTGCTTTTAATGACCAGAACAAAATCATCGGCGAATGCTTGGATAGTTGTATGGTCAGGCCAGATTCTATTAAGCAGATCGTTCGCCACCAAGTTCCACAGAGCTGGACCACTGCACCATCCTTGAGGGCAACTTTGCTTCTGTTCTCTTATGGCCCAGCCTTCTTGTGTGTTGAGGTTTATTTTTCTGGCATGTAGCAAGTTTTCAAAGATGTTTCTTAAATTTTGGGGATATTGGAGTTTATCTAGATATTTTATTGAATAGTGTTGGATATTATCAAATGCCCCTTTGATGTCCATTGAAAGAACCAGAATATTGTCTTTTTCCATCATAAATTTTTTTCTATAAGCTTTTTAAGAGCAGCATCTATGGATTTTCCTTCACGGAATCCAAACTGGTTACTGTTGATGATGTTATTTTATTCTAGAAAATAAATAAGACGCCGTGTGAGTAATTTTTCTAGAACTTTTCCTATAGTAGGCAAGAGAGCTATTGGTCTGTACGATGTGGCTAGTTTAGAGTTTCTTCCAGTTTTTTTGAAATAGGATGATATTGCTTATTTTAAATGGATCCGGGAATTTTTCTAGTGAAAGACATTTATTAAAATATTCTTTGAAGAGGATCGGGAAATTTTTGTTTATTACTTTTAGAATTAGATTATCAATACCGTCATATCCTGGTGCTTTTCCATGAGGGAGATTATCAATGACCTGTGCTATTTCTTTTTCAGTGAAAGGGCAATCATTAGCAGTGATGGTGATTTCATGTATTAAAGATGGATTTGAATTTGGGAATAGAAAAATTTGTTCTAATATATCTAGCTATTTTCTGGTGTCCTCCTTCTGGATTGATATTGTTCAAGACTGTTAATTGAAATGGATGAAGTGTTTTCCCCAAAGCAGCTTTAAAATGTTTCCCATATGGATTTGCAGCTTCAGTGCAAAGATCTTTCCAACCAACGCTTTTGGCTCCGTTGGCTTTCTTCATATATTTTTTGGCTTCTGTCTTTCACTGAAAATATTTTTCTGATCTTTCTTTCGAACTTCACCTTTGGGCGCTTTTGTCTCAATGCCTTAATTCTTTTCTTTTCTATTTCTAATTTATCTCTCCACGAAGTTGGGTATTCAGTCAATGGTTGTTTCTTTATTTTGAATGCTTTTTTGCAGGCTTGAATTATTGTTGCTTGAAGAAGGGAGATAAATTCATTTAGTTCTTGTTGGGAATTGCAGTTCTTGATTATGTTAATTAGTTCTTCGACATGAAACTGAAAATGTTTCTGGAATTTGTTATGGTTTTCATGAAGGGTTTTAAACCTATTTAAGATGTGGCTAGTAATTATTGTTCTTATTGTTGTCTGATCCAGACATATGTCGAAGAACTAATTAACATAATCAAGAACTGCAATTCCCAACAAGAACTAAATGAATTTACCTCCTTCATCTAACAGCATCACAGATCGTCTCATTCACTTCTGCGCACAAGAGAGCTCATTTAATATGGTGAAAAGACAATAGTTTTGAATCAGGGGAAAATGGATGATTATTCTACTGACTGATGAGTCAGTAGAATAATCATCATCCAGTCAGTCTCACCTTTGATTTACGTGTTTCATTACATACATTCATTTATTTAGTGAGAACAAGGAACTCATAATCTTCCCACCAATTTGATGATTTTAATGTTTTAATAAGGGATCTTGGGGATAGATATAAAGACTTGTATGTCTTAGAGAGGCTCTGGAAATGCGACAGAATATAGAATATGTTAAGGAATATATAAAGGAATGAAACCTTGGAACCCTTTGTTCGTCTTTTCAGAGGAGCAGGGAAGCCTAACTTTTTTTTATATGAACAGTATTGTTCGGCGACATGAGAAATGCTTGGTTCAAGAGTTTTTCTAAAGTGAGGATATTCTCAATGCTTAGATTCAGCAGTCAAGTTTTCCTTAACCCTATAAAGCATGTGTAATAGGACGCTATTGAGAAGACGACTGCGATCACATGAGCGCCTGCCACAGGGACTTATGAACTGCTAATTTCGAATATGAATTTACGTTAGCTATATATCTGTAGATGGAGGCCACACCCTCTACAAAGACTTTTACATCTTACAAAATTTGGCACTTCCCTGCACTGATGACCCTTACACACGTAATCCTGTTTTGGACTATAATTGTTGTGATATTCCGTTGTGAATTATATAAGGGCTTTGTACATACTTAGTTTTATTAAAATCTGTTCACTAATTCTAAAGATAACCATCCAAAAGTGAAAATCGTTTCATCGTGAACATCAACATACACAAAAATAAATAAATCAGGGGGACGGATAGCATCCCCGCTGATTTCATTCATTAAGGTATTTCTTTATATTTGTTACTGAAATGTTCTGTGACAGTTATCTCTATAAAAGTAAGGTTTGTTAGCTGAATTCTGTCAATCCTTACTGTTAGAAAAGGAAAAATTTTAATCTTTCAATAAACTAACGTTTTTTTTTTTTTCTCCCCATATTAAGGTGAAGGCAAAAACCCTTACTTAACGAATAACAAACCCCGAATTAATGAATTATTTCAACAGCCAGAAAAAAAATTATTAGCTTGAATTAAAAAAAAAATTAGATTGCTTTTCAAATGACTGCAGAATCCGTCTTTGTTCGAAGCAGATGAGTTGTGAGTTAAGTCCTTGCAAATGAGTATGTCACGTTATTTTCAAGCGGATAAGACCGGAATTCCCTTTCTTATCGCTCAACGCAAAGGAGTGACTCTCGATTTTGCATAACATTTAATTTTTGAAATATTGTGTAACCTGGCAGATTGTCGGAAACAAAAGCATTCTTCATTCAGAAAAGAGCTTAATATTTCATGCTAATTCCACAAAATTCCTTAGCAGAAATATTTGAAATCTTGAAGTCTCTACATTGATTATTTACTACAATTATTAAACATGATTTGGAAGCTGTGAAAAATTATCTAATGCAGCAGGATGTAAATAAGCAATATTTTCTCCTCTCCATATAAGCGAAAAGGATTTTTTTTTTTTTTTTTTTTTTTTTTTTTTTTTTTTTTTTTAAGCCAGGAATTACGGAAATTGTCAATTTCAAATCAAAAAGTGCGTAATAATTCGTTGTAATTTTAGCTGCTGAATAAGAAGTCCGCCATTTCTAATGATGGATATTTTTGGTATTTGCTTATTAGGGATATTCTATAAGGTAAAAGCAGAAAATGTTCATTTTTTTGTTTAAGACACCCGATATTATTAATAACCCCCGATTTAACGAATAAAATTTTCTGTCTCGATGAATTCGTTCAATCGGAGTCTAACTGTACTATCTTAATAAGATAAAATGCCCTGACATGGGTTGTTTAATCTATCTTAATTTTTAATGGTTTATCTTAAAAAATTAAAATAGACTTTACATAAATTGTTGTGTTATACAATTGCATTAATAAACATATTAAGTGATTTTTTTAATGAACTAAACTCGCGAGCTTATCTAATGAATAATTATTGAAAAAGGTAATCATAATTTATGCGTTCGCTTCCGTGCGCTTGTGTTTCTTTAAATCACAGTTTCGTTTTCATTACTGTTACGTCCATGTTTAGAAATACTTAAATGTTTTTTTTTTCGTTTTATAATTGACAAGGAACCACAGTAACATCTTCTCAAGCTGATTCTAAAGTTCCCGTGGGATTGAATTCAGAGCTTATATTATTTCGAGAATGGGATTTTACCGAAATATAGCTGAGCAAGCATTTGTACTGGGGACATGATTTTTATGTTATATAATAACATAACGTTATAAAAGCATGTAGTTGTGAAGTGAAAGTTTTTGAAAATCGATGAAAAAATCGGATAACCGTGAAATTTTGAAGTTTTTTTTCCAGTACATTTTTCACGTTGAATATAAGTGAATAAGAAATAATTCATTTTAGTAATACAGATAAATAAATTTATTATGTTGTTTACAATTGATAGTAAGAAATTTTTAGTTAAATGGAATTACAGAATTTAGTCATATTTTTGTTTTGGGAATTTTCTTACTTTTTGTCATTACAGAATCTGGATTCGCTTGCGGCAGAATCATAGCCGAATCTCACTACAAGGCTTGCCTATACGCTGGAGTAAACATGGCAAGCTTAGAGCCCATCAATAGACTCGGGCAAGTAAGTTTTGAAATAATGGTACCGTTTCTAAAAAGTACTTAATTTAAATTGGATATGTATTTCTTTTTCAGTTGGTATGTTCACATTTAGGTTCTTTGTATTTTTATGCTCGTTGGCGAAGGACAAAAATGGCTTTTATCCTTTAAATATAGTAAAATCATGTTGCCGGTTTGATTGTATGTGAATGGCACCTTAAACACTCAGAACCTCTTTTTTTATTTTCTCGTATGCAAAGTGTAGAGGTAATATTGTAATATCGTCAAAAATTCGGAATTGAGTTTTTAACGAATCTTCACCTCTTAGACTTCAATGAATTGGAAAAAACACATTTTTGGCACTATGTCTGGCGATCTGTAAACACGACAACTAAAAACGCTTTGAGGTAGACGACTGACATTTTAGAATTGCGATCGAATTTTGGGTTCATATCCCGTTTTGAACGAAATCCATTTACGAAAGTCTGTCTGTCTAGCTGTTCGAGTGCAAGAGAAATCTATTACAAAATGCAAAGAACTAGATAAATAAATATCTCAAGTATAGATACCTATCAAATTTTGTACCAAATCCATCGAACAATTTACCGTTTGTCTGTCTGTGCAGACGCCTGCATGTAAATGCGACAACTCATAAATGCAATGACTTAAATCAGTGAAATTTTGTATATTATCTTTTATCTACAACTGCAATTTTTTGTCAGATTTTAGTGCCAATCAGTTGGCAAGAAGATGTCGGAAATACCTATTCTTGCGGTACAATCAATAAAACTGTTAGAATAACGCCGAAGATCTCTATTTCGTAACTATCATTTGCCATTTCCATTACTCAGGGTCCAGAATTTTGATCAGAGCAGGGGGGGGGGGATAAGAACTTTATTGGAAAGTTTCAGGGAGAGCACTCCTCCCGCTGGTTACTTTAATGTTTCACCAGGAATGAGAAGCGCGTCCGTACAAAATTTTCTGTGAAGATAGAGCATCTCGAAGGGCTCGTTGAGATGTAACTTTCTTAAGTAATTATATCAATAGAACCATGAGACTCGGATAATTGTGAAAACACTTCCAGAAAAGAAGCTTTCTTAAGTAATTATATCAATAGGACTATCAGACTCAGATAATTGTGAAAAACTTCCTGAAAACACAAATTTAGCATCGGAATTTGGAGATGTGGATGATTCAAAATAATGACTGATAATTCAAATTCAAATCTCTGCATCGTTTTAATGCTACATGTTTTAGAATACAGCTATCTCTACATTGCGATATGCAGGATGCAAATATCGTTTCGAGTACTCTGATGAACCGTTAGGCCTAGAATGACACATTTGAGTAATAGTTCCTTCTTGGGTAGTCGATGTCGATATCAAAAATGTTTTCAAAATTTTAACTACATTTTTAATTTTTAAAAATTATCAAAATGTGAAGGCTTTTTTTCTGATTCAGTTTAAAGCAGGCTAATGCACGAAAGCCCTTTTTATACCAGTTTAAAATTTTAAAAACAAAAATAATTTTCTAATGATGTCAGATTTATTTTCTAAAGTTTTTTTTTTAATTTCAGTGAATTTTTAAAAATAATTTCTATTATATCTTGCAGCAATACTTCTCATTCTTTTAGTTATTTTGTTTATATGCACACACGTTATGACGATTTTAATTTTTTTGTGCGTATATATTATAACTGCTTTAATTAACTTTCTTAGTTTCTTAAGACTCATGGAGCTGAGGTACCTCGTAATGCTGAAACTACCGATTTTCTCTTACTTTAGGCAAGAGAAATGACTTACCTACTTCAAAAACCGTAATAGGAATGTATATTCTTATTCTGATCTTAATACAAGCTCAGAGTTCCTTCATATAAAAAGATTACTCTGCTTAGATTATGGTTATTAGAAAATTCTTTATAAGGAAATAGATTTGTCTGCTGTTTATAAAAAATCCTTTGCTTCTTTTTAAAAAATTGTAACTGTATCCTAAACCGATCTTTTCAGGATGGGTTTAGGATACAGTTAACAAGTAAACCTTAGGACTTTAACGAATAAAGCTGCCCCCTCCCACTGGAAGATACCCTAAATATGGAAATAGAATCTTACAGTTAACTGATTAGTTGTCACTTCTCTCGTAGGATTATAGGTTGTATAATTGAGTTACTCCCATTCCAATGAACAAATGTACCTCTCGCAAGAAGAGTTGTATCATGGTCAGTGATATCCTCATGAGTCACCCATCATTCCGACCTACACAGCCGCCATGCGGGTTATTCAATTATCCCGGGTGCTTATATATGGCGGTATAATTCCGATGCGTGGTTGTTATTGCTTTAACAAAGTAAGCACTCCATGGAATAAACTTAAGGAAGAAGAACGATGAATTTATAAAAATATTTAACTTCAGGATCTCACCATTCTTTGCATGGTTGTGCATTTGAAAGCTCTGAGAAGTTAAACAGCTAAAAGTAAACTTTTAAAAAGGATACAAAGGCGAATCAAGCCTACGACAATATCATGTTGAGGTATTTCGAACTAGAGGTTCACATAACTTTCAATTTCCTTATTACTACTACACACCGCAAATGGATTTAAAGCTACAGATAAAGGCATCAGGGAAAAAATTGCATTCGTTTTAATTATAATGCTTATTAACTAGCATTAAAACTGTATTATAGATATGAGGTAAGATTTTTCCCAAAATTTAGAATTTAAGTCTGAAAATGTGTTATTTAAATCGGTTTATTGAAAAGAAAAATGGATTGCCTTTTCGTTTCTAGTGGTGCTACACTGTGGATGGTCCCTCGTCTCCTGTGGATATCAGTGACGACGTGTGGATAAGCCGATTCTTGCTTCTGCGAGTGGCCGAGGATTTCGGAGTGGCAGTCAACTTCGAGAAAGAACCCGCCTACTCAAATCTCGTGTTGGAAATGGAGGACATGTCTTCGGAGAAAATATTACGGTGAAGCAAAAATCCTTTTTAACTTCACAGAATATTATTTAAAATGACATAGTAAATACAAACAAATAATTGGAGTGATTCACTAAAAATTCCACCGATTGCATCAAAATAGAGTTACTTCACTATTTCATGAGAATAAAAGTATCCTGATATACATTTCATTATATATATATATACAGTACACTCCCGATTATCCGGTCTAATGTGAAGGAAGGACTGGCCAAATAAAAAAAAACCCGGATTGGTCGGTGTTCTATGAACTCGTTTCTTTGCCCACCAATACCAGAAGACAAAGTTCTTATACCAAAGCTCACTGTTACAATATGAATTTTCTCACTTCTTATTGAGTACTAAGCCCTGCAATCATCTCAAGCCACGTAGAATGTGAACACGGCCGGGGCCCATTGAATCATAGAAGCAGATGCCGGTAATGCATCGAGTTAAAACAGAAGGCTCTGTACTGGTAGTTTATATACGCTTATATACTGCATTACAAGAATTTATTAGAGAAAAGTCAATTAAAGGATATATACTGTTCACATTTTAACATGAAATCTATACATTTCACGGTTGTATACTTAAAAAAAAACATTAAGCATACCCCACGAACAATTTACGAATCTTATACGTACTGTGCAGTTATAATTAGGAACAGCGGCAACAATTGAGGTCCATTACACAGTGAAGAAAAGATGAACAACGAGCAGAACGCTGTTCTTTTCCTGTCACCACTCGTATTGTGCACATGGCACGTCGGAGGATCGTAGCAGACGCCCGCTTCCAATGCCTTGGCAATGTTTGCCATTGCAATGTCTTGCCTTCCTCATTTAATTATGATAAAGAAAACTAGGCCGGATAGTTTGGAAATCGGATATTCTTAAACCGGATACTCAGGATTGTATAGTACTAAGATGTGCATAGTTACATTTAATCTACACAGAACAGTATAGATATGTAGCCATTCATTTCAAAGTCATAAAATTTGCCAAACTTCTTAATGAAGTAATGTCAGATGCGTTTACCAAAAAAAGCTAATTATAAAAAATGGCCATCTTCCAAAAGGCATATTATGGATTATTACAGAAAAAAAATTATATTGTATTATAAAATTCAGTATGTCAACCATTATTTTCAAGAATTCTGAAAACTCACAAAAGTATATTTAACAGTCATGTGGCAGCTATTTTCTAGAAATATTGCAAGCGTAGCGAAAAATATTCACCTTGAGCTCCTGCAATGTTTTTGAATTGGCAGAGCTAACCTATTCTTTCAAACAATCCCGATGACAAAAATCACATGAATTCAGCATGATTATTTTGCAAACTTAAGTTTAGTTACATTAACGTCCCGTTTTTAAAGTAACTCTAGGGCTATTTTGAGACGGATCTCGTCATTTTGAACCGCACTCAGATGACAGGTATGACACCTGAGCTGGCACCCCTTCTCCAAGCGTCTCCACCACACCAGTGGTAGCATGTTTGGCCCCAACGAATTTGGCTTTCACCAGGCCCGCTTACACTGCGGTTCTTCGGTGGAATCGGGTCTCGAGCCTGAAATCCTCCGGCTTCGAAAACGAGACCTTCCCTCCAGGACACCGCGGCCCAACTACTAGAATTCAAAAATTGCAAAGAAGCAATCCTCTTATTAAATAATGGTTCCAATCACAGGCATGAATTGTGAAAGCGAACGTCTTAAAAAGACATAAAACTAATGACAGATTCATTGTGCGCAAGCAGAATGCTTGCTAAAATTTGAATATGTATTACCATTTATCATAAAATACCCTCTGGAGGCATTTTTTATAATTAATTTTCTTAGTTAAATGTGTTGGCAAATTTCTTCACTTTCAGGTTAATTTTTTATCGTTTGATGGAGTTCTCTAAATAGTTCATTTAGTATAACAATTATTATATACGGTTGTGTTACAAGGACAATATTACACACTTAATTTCACAAGACATACAAAACACGAAGGAAGAAACTTTCGATCGCTGCCTGGAGGTTGCTCGTAAACTTTACTAAAATTTCTCAGTTCTACAGGGATCTTTTACAGTTCTACAATCCATTTTCTACTGTATCCCGCGTTTTTCGCAGTTTAGTGTGCATATTTTTACGACTACAAAGTTTTATTATATCATATTATAATCGTGTAACAATATAGTATCGGTTTGTTTGGAAAATATTGGAACTTATTTGCAAACATCGCATCTAAATAGTGATTTTTTAAAATGACGCAATCAGAGGGTTCAAAAAATTACCATCTAATTAGTTTTTTTCATCAGATGTTTTACAAAAATGTTCATATATTTTTGTATTCCTTTTAGAATTGTGGATGCTCTTCTGTCCAAGTTCGTCTTGAAAGAGCATAAACCGATACAGATAAGGAATCTGCAACACAAGATTAACCTGAAGGGTTTCCATGGGGACATTGATCCATACGATTTATGCAAAAAAATCGTTGAAACATTTGCTATAACCATGTAAATGACTCTCTTGTAAGATATTTCTTGATTTTTTTGAAACTATAAATAAATTATTTATGCTTTTATGCTTTCTTTGCTTTGTTTTTTAGTAGAGTATAATCAATCAAAATTTCTTATCAATTCGTCAGTTTTATTTGTATTATTTGAGAATATAAGGAAGGATTGATAAGAAAGATTTAATCCCTAAATGAATTCACCCACAGAGTCTAAACCGAATTTACTTTAGTTTAGTTATACTAAAGTCCCGTTTTAAAGCAACACTAGAACTATTTTGAGACAGACCTCGTCATTTTGAACCGCTGTCAGATGACGAAGGCGACACCTGAGCTGGCATCCCCCACCCTCTCCAAACTTCCATACCACACCAGTGGGAGGACATTTGGCCTCGACGGTCTAAACAGAGAACAGGGATTTTCACCATTGTAAAAATGAAAATGTTTAGAGGCTGGAATCCTGTAGCAGCAAAATATATACGTATAATTATGGTGATAAAAGTATAAGCCAGATTTTATTCATTTAGCTCTATGCGTTATGGAGTGAACGTTATTGCTTTGTCACATAAACTTGAATAAACAAAACAAACTCATTTTCTATTGCCGGAGTTCTTCCAAAATTTCAGAAAGATCGTTTTGATATTCACACTACATAACGAATTTTTTCCACCTATTTGAATATCATAAAAAGTACAGGGAGCTAAAAGTACTATGCTTAAATCACATCGAGGGACTGTGTCTCAATTACACTTTGTACTGCGCTTGTGCAGAATAAAATTCGTCAGTGTCAAGCAGTAAAAGTTCTACGAGAAAACTAAATTCCCAGATCGTATCGTGTTCAGACACAAAATGGAGATATTCTCATTAGAAATCGTATTCATCTTAGACTAAATAAATATTGCTTTTTAAGAATTAATAAAATTCTTTAAAATATTCCAATCTTCCAAAGACTTAAGATACTCATCACGAGTCTACAGCTAACTCCTTTAACCTCTTCGTCGTCCGCAACACATCTAGCGCGTTCAAATAAAATTCTGCAGGGCGGCCATAACGCGCTTCAAGCGTTCTTATAGATTTTAAAACTTTTAAACGTTTAAAACGCTTTGTAAATGTTTGCTTGTTTGAGTTTTTTTTTTTTTTTTTTTGTTCTAATGCGACAAAAACAAAAAGGAAACAAAAATTTTCGCGGACAGGAGAGGACGGCGAAACGGTTAAACAGCTCTCAAGAGCAAGTTTCTGTATTGAAGAACCTTCTTCTTGCGTACAGCCGACCAACCCGAATTGTATTGAAGAACCTGTAGACCCTTTGATTAGACTTCAATTCAAATCCGCGTTTATATTTCACTTAGCAAATAGATCATTCAAAAAACTTTTACTTGTCAGAAAGGAAATGGAGGCAACGAGTGGATTTTCCACACTTTATTTCAGAAGCACATTTACACAGGAACAAGACGAAAGCAACACAACTAGACACATCACACAATAGAAATGGAGATTGTCTCAATATAAACAGAATCTATGAGAGGCCCACAGCACCATCAGGTGGAAAACTCTAGGACTTCAAGGTCGCAAATAAAGTTGTAACGCCCTTATCGATACCAGTATTTAAACCACTAAATCACTATGTAGCTTGTACTTCACTAATATAGCTTTCTTCAATTATCATTATTATTCTGTGAAAACTGTTCCATGCTTTTCTTGTTTTTTTTATAAAAGAAAATATCGTGTTATGTTATGGTTTTGATGTTTATTCATCACATCAAAACCATGTATGTATAAAAAGAGCAGGCTACTGTTGTTTTGATAGTTGTGTGATCATTGATTCAGTCAGCTTGGAATTTAAAACGACACTGTGGTGAATTGTTGCAGTTCTCATAACTAGTGACTAATGCACGGCCGCTCCTCATACAGAGACAGGATTCAGAATCGGAAGGAAGGTAACTCGAACTCCCTCACGGAAGCGAGAATAAGTCACTCTATTGGAAGACTTTTATCCTTCCTCACGCAGCCCCCTTTCACAGTATGCAAGGATATCACAAACTGACTGCCCCCACACGCCGGAAGGTACGCGAAAAAACTCGAATGACCTGACCGCTGCCACAGCAACACTTGGTCGGAACTGTAGTTGAGTCCTTAGAGCCATAGTACAACCTTTCCCAAAGGCCCGTCATCGATGGGAGGAGCCAGACCCCACCTTTTCGTGTACCCACAAGGATTTCGAGAAGCTTCTTATCCTCGATGGCGAGGTGCTCCCCCCCCCCTTCTCGAAACGGTCAGTATACAAGGATAATACTGAAAGTTCGTTTCTTCACAATGAGGAAGGTCAGAAACGCGGAAATTCAACATATTCTGAATAACAAGTTTGGGGGGAGGGGCAATGCAATAATTTCCTTTTGTGTATTTCATATACAAAACAATCTTTTTACTACTTCTGTGTACATCTGTATAGTTTTTTTTTTTTTTTTTTTTTTTTTTTTTTTAAGTATTGAATACATATTTCTTCGACTAAATATCGAAAGTGGATGAATGAGCACTTTTCAATTCGTAAGCTGATTATTCATCAGCTGATAATAAGTATTTAAAGAAATTTTAATTTCAAAGAGGGATATTCATTTATTTTTTAAATATTTTTAAATGGTATCTTATTTTAAAAAATTTATTTGACAACTTTAGTAAAGTTTTATGACAATTTAATTCAATAAAGTATATCACAGTTTATTAAAACTTGTGATCAAAATGACATTTGTTATAAAGATAAAAATCATGAAGGAAATAGGATCAAGAAACAAAAATATATCTTAGAAAATGCATTGTAAAAACATCATGATTAAAATACTTATAGTGACATACATACATGCACCATCGATATAACAGAGATTATAGATTGAAACTTTAAATCTTTCGCATATGAGGACGAGTCTGACTCGCACATCGAATGACAGAATTTTTAATTTTTTTTATCCGCAACTAAGTGACAGTATTAAGTAATATAAAATGCAAAAAAAAACCTCTTAAAAACGCATCATTATCTCAAATGTTCCTATATCCTTACTGGAATTAAAATAATAAAATTGTCCCAAATGGGATGTGTCACCTACGTAGGAAGTGAAGTAAATTCGTATGCCAAGGGTTCATAGATCTTCAATGTATTCATGAACTTCTATATAACTTGCTCCTAACGATATGGAAGTCGTGGAATAATTAAAATGAGGTGGAAAGTTCTGTTGTCAGAATGGCGTAATATATGAATGATTTATTTTCTCGTCGGTGTTGGGTTTTATTCTTCCATTTTCTGTCCTCTTTGAATGTAAGCTCCTTTAATCGTGACAATTCTAATGATGGTTATCCAAAAACAATCATTTTGTGATCTTCGCTATCAAACTAGTATCCGAGATTTTTAAACTTACAAACCATTTCGTCCGAACTAGTTGCTAAATATTCTACAATCGTGAAAAAAAGATGTGAACACTGGTAACTGCATTAAAAGACTAAAAAACATTTCAGGCCAGTGCCAATATTATTTCAGTTGTAATCATATTGCTGCCACTAATAAATTTCTAATTTTTGCACATGATAGTCAGAGCAGATATTGCATTCGCGCACAAACCAACAGGTAATGTTCTTTAGCCATTTTGCTTGAAATCATGTCTCAGCTGATGAAAACATCTTTACGTTTCTGCATCCGCTGACGTTGGTGTAACAGCCGAAGAAGGATGAAAAGGCAGCGAACACAGCAATTCCCTGGCGGAGAAAAAAACGGAATACAGACATTTTATTTTAAATATAGTGATATGCAATTAAAAAAATACATGACTCTTCTTCAAAAGAGAAACGAGAATGGAAATTACAAACTGAGTGTTACCAAATTCCTTTCTTAGGCAGATAACTCACTTTGTAACTTTCCTTGTAAAGGTTTCAATATAGAAATATACATCATTGGAGGAATGTTTTTCAGAGCATTAGGGGGAAAAATGGATGATGTAAAAAAAGTACATCCAACTGACAATGGTGTCGATTTATCAGAATGTATTTTTTGTTCACTGCATTATTAATATAACAGCAAGGTGCCAGAAAATAATATTTTCATATCTTCGTTGCTTTCAAATAGAAAAACAAATAAGTGCAATAAATACTATGATGAAAATAAGAAATCAAGAAACAAAGGAATTTTTTGATGTCGACAACAGAAATAATTTATGTTGAATCGAGACTTTTTAATCCAGTGCGTTCGAAACCATGACAGTGTCAGATTAGCAACTTCAATCTATTTTTAATGGGGATATCAAAAAGAATTATTGCAATATGTTAAAATTTCAAATAAATTTTAATAACCTGTCCTGTAATAAAATAAATAAGCTTGTGTGTTAGTATTTTTTAAAGTATATCTTCCTCAAAAATGTGTGATACACACTACACATAAATTTCTCTTCTTTTCTGATTTATAGGTTTTACTGAATTCAGCGTATTTTATAATTATATTTAGTACATCAGAATCCTGATACCATGAAATGACACCGTAATTCTTTCTTCGTTTGATTCACCTTATCCGGTAATCTTGTGCGTTTGTACAAATCTGTATAAGATGTTCGCCATTCAATTTGTCAATTTCAGCCCAGTCACTTCTTTCTTCAAAGGGTGCATCTATGACAGAATCGTTTGGCACAGTTACCGTTCATTCATAACTTTTTTTTATAAATTTTACTCAGTGTCTTTAGTATCAGTTCAATGTTTGCACAAGCATCACTTTAAAGTAGATTATTTTTCTCTCAAGTAACTCAGGGAGTGACTTGGCGGACAAATCCATTCAAACAAATTCAAATTTACAGGGAAAAGTTAAATTTTTTCCAGGGAAATTATAAAAAATGAAATACGTTTTCTTGCTTCTTCTACAATATTACAGAAATGTAGAATTCAGAAAAATTTTGGAAAGAAATTTTTCAATTTATTTTACCATTAAAGTTTTTGATTAAATCTCAAGATCTATTATGCATAAAATAATATTATATTCATTATGCATAATTATATACATTATGCATATTTACATTTATTTATATGCATAACATTGTGCTAGTGGAAATGAAGATACAAGGTATCCTAAAATAGACTGATCACTTCAAAATACATAGCAGCGAAATGGTTAAGGTTGCGACATGTGTTTGCACCTGATAGTGGACATTTCGAAAATATTGTACTATAATTTTTATTCATGTACTATAATTTTCATTTATTAAAGGATTTCGAAAAATTGAGATGTGATTTTCAATTGCTTCATTATTTACATGTTTACTGTCTGCAGCACCATCTATTGGAAATTTTTAGAACTGAAACCGAAAACTGTGAGAGGAAAAATGTATGCCCTGTCACATGAGTTTGCTGCAAGCATTATTTTTTAAATCTTAACTGTTTAACTATTATGCATTTTGAAAGTCTTTAGTCTATTTCAGGACACTCTGGATGTGGATTCACTTACTCCTGCGACTCCAATTTCTTTTTCTTCCCGAGATTCGAGTTTCTTAGCTTCTAAAATGGCTGCCACGCCCGCCACCATCAGAAGAATAAAGAATAGGGGAACTTTCAGATAAATCTGTAATGAGAACATGTTACCCACAATGTATCACAGAGAAATTTGTTTTTACAACTATACACAAGATTTTACATCATCTGAAGCTAACTTAATGCTCTTAACTTCGGAGAATCGATGATAAAATTGAAGATATTGGTACATTTCTATTTTCGAGGACCGTAAAAAAATCGTCAACAGTTTGGTGATTGTTTACGATTTTTTGTTGTTGTTGTTGGCGATTGGGTGAAAATAATTTGTCTCCAATGGCCCTCTGAAATGGAAAATTACCAAGACATTTTATTCCTATAAGGTCACAGAAGATTAAATCTTTTATCTTATTCCCAGATGCCAATGGATGGGTAGATTAAATATCTTAATATAAAACTGGACAGTAAGCTCACATTTCAGGCACCTATATTACATCAAAGAAAAGATTTAAGCAAAAATTCACTTAATTTACTTTTTATAAGAAGACAATCCAACCTGTCACTCAAGAAAAAACTGTTTTTATTAGCAAGTAATCATATACATTCTCATATATGCACATATCCTCTGGAGGTTGACATGTTCGTAGTTTATTGGTGCAGGAACCATATTTTGCTATACTCTGGTGGTTGGCAGATAAGGCAAAAGGCATCAAGATATAAATAATTCAGAATATTGTTCTCAGCATCTTAACAAACTTGCCCCGAGACTTGATGAATTCTTTTATTCATCCTGATTTGAGAAGGTAAACTGACTCGTAATCTTTTTACAGTGCTCTTCGATCATTTAAACGCACTCGTCCATCCTCATTGCCTCTTTGCTCACAACAGTATTAAATGCATTCTTCCCTCTAAGATTGCAAAATATTCTCTTACTCTCAAATCCCTATAATAAACTCCTTTTTCAGTGTCAGATGGATTTCCTCCCATGTGTTAAAATCTTAAGAAAATTCATCTTACTCTCAAACTCGGTTTTATGTGGTTTTGCAATGCATTCATAAGCCTTAATGTATAAAAAGAGCAAGTTCGCTCTTCCCTATGGTCACATAACACAATGACACTTTTTTAAAGAAATATATTACGAGATCAATAAACACTTTTCAATTTATTGGTATACGCATCGGATTCAACAGCATAAGGCAACATGGAGTATATAGAAGAAATATTGAAACTTAAATTGAGTTGATTGCCTCTCAGAAAAGCTTAATACCGCCTCCATTTTTGAATTCAAATTCGAACCTATCAAGAAGATTTGGAAAAAACGATTTTAACTTTATACGACCACAACATCACTAAATACGAAGCCTGCGACCCAGAAGATCGTAATTCGGTCAAAGTCCTTCAATTTGATTAAGTATAGCACGGTTTTCTCTCTGCTTTCGTGGAAGTTGAAATTATTTTTGGGATTAAATGTTTCTGTAAATAAGTTAACATTAATCAAGAAATATTACAACGTAAAGGTTGGGGCTAAATATCTTAAATCGAATAGCCAAATGAAAAGAACCATACACACGATTCAGCAAATTTTCAGAAAAATTTCAGCAAACTCAAAAGATCCATATTTTTCATTACTGCTAATGCTTGTTACTCCAGTTTTAGAATCTAATTACTTTTCTGCTGAGCTTTTGATGAACACAAAATGGTTTTATCAAGTTTGCCTATTCGTAAATGAGCCGAAAATGAGAGCTATTTCAACTTTAAAAAAAGCAGAATCTTTTTTTAAAGTTGAAATAGCTCTCATTAAGCATAACACGCAAAGAGATATGCGTGTTATGCTTAAATCACATTGAAGGTCTTAGCATGAATTATAATCAGGAAGTACTGTGCTTGTGCGGAATAAAATTCGTCAATGTGGACCAGCAGAAGTTTTACACGACAAAACTAAATTCCCAGATCGTATCGTGTTCAAATACAAAATGGAGATACAATAGAAATCGTGTTCATCTTAAATAATAATAATTAGTTCCAAATAAATGTTCTGACTTCACGAATTTTACTGGCTCTAAAGGCACAACGGAGATACTCTTCCAAAGCCTACAGATAACTCCTGTAAAGTGCTCTCAAGTTTCATAATCTGCATGTCTGCATGGAATCAGTTTTAGTTACATTAACGCTCCGTTTAAAAGCAACACTAGAGCAATTTTGTGACAAAACTCGTAACTTTGAACAGTGTTCAGATGACGAGAACGACACCTGAGCTGGCACCCCCACTCCAACCTTTCACACAGCACCAGTGGGAGGGTGTTTGGCCTTGACGGATTTTAACGTGCACCAGACCCGCTCACACGACGGTTCTTCGGTGGAATCGGGTCCCGAACCTAAAGCCTTCCTGTTCTGAAGCCGAGACCTTACCACCAGGTCACCGCGATCCGTATCAAATCAGATACCAGTTGTTGACCCATCTAGTCGTTATGTAGCTCCCTACTATTCTAATATAGCTTTGTTCAGCTATCTTTATTGCTCTGTGAAAACTTTTTCAAATTTTCCTTGTTTTGAAAAGGAAAAGGAAAAAGTTTTCGTGAGGATCTGTTGTGTTATGCAGTTTTGTTGTTTATTCATACGTTCTATTAAATAAAAAGATTTAAAAAGTCTTACAGGACACTCATGCACACAATCTTTGCCGAATAGAAACTTAAAAACTATCTTATCTAATAATTTTTGTTCCTTACTTCGATTTAAACTTTAAAATTACTATTGGTGCCAAAAAATATTATTGGTCTGAAGTTTTTTCAAGAACAAAAAGAATAATATCGTTTTTCGAGTATGCTAATTGAAATACTTTTCCTTGAACATATTTGTTAATGAGACTAATGCCACGGTATTTCTTTTTAATTATGATATTACATTATTAATTCAAAAATTCATGTTACATAGAAATTAATCATCCATTTTTGTGGACGGAATTAATTAGCCAATAATTATACACTATACAAATTAGTAGAATAATAATTCAATTTGAGAAACATTAAGGCAGCATTCGCAGCAGCATATAATTATCCAAAATACATCAGATATTCAAAATCTTGCCTTTGGACTTTTTGCATGATGTTCTTGAAATCTAAAAGTTAGCAGTTTAAATGACTGTGTCTCACTTAACTTTGCGTTTGGACTTTCTTAACGAAAGTTGGAGTTTCTTCAGAAGACCATTTTTTCGCTTTTGTAACTGTACCACAACAACTGAACAACGTGGCTAGTCAAATGTCCCCATCCTAACTCTTAAACAAACATTATAAAATTTTATACATTCCTTAAAAAGAGAAATTCAGACGGTATTTAAGCAAACAGCCCTCGTGATATAGTTTTGCTTTAGAAAATGTATCCTGTCTTTATCAAGTGCAAATAACTTCGCCACAGCTGCAACGCATCTACGAATTTTTTTTTTTTTCTTTCACGTCGGTGTCGGCAATGAATAATTAAATCGTATCAAATACAATCAGCTTACTTTTTTTCACAGTTTTGAATCTTTTGGGGTAAAAACTCACCAACGGTGTTTCATAGATGTCAGTGGAAGAGGGAGAAGTGATTTCTGAAATCAGGAGACAGACACTGAACAACAGGTGGGAAACGGCGATCAAGAGCAAGAAGGTGACTTCTGGTGAAGCAGCGAAGTAGTCAGATCCTCGGTCGCCTGCATGGATCAGCAAGACCAGGATGCACAGGCAACAAGCCTTCAAAGTAAAATAATGAGTTATCAGGGGAAAAAAGTCGTGCAATTAAATTCTCACAAATATGAAAATTGGCAAATGTATGATGTTTCACAAATATAATTGGCTCTAAATGGCATGCTTTGACAGTCCATTCTCAGGCATCACATTTCAAAAATAGAAAGAAAACCAACCAAATTGTTAATTAAGAAGGACATTTCTAGACATAGTCCTCTGCCTCTAGGATAGATTTAATACAACCGTCATCGAGTTTATATATTCTCTGGAGAAGAGGGAAAAGCTTGTCTATGATGCAATCAACCTTGCATACTCTCTGCTTTAGAAAAGCATATTCCGCATATTGCATCTTTGAAGAATCCAACTAAGCAAAATGTAAACCTGGTTGTATAAATCCAAACAGCTACTATTTTCATTGCCATATCCGATGGTATGAGAGTCCGCAAGAACCAAAGAATAAAATCATATGCTAGTATGATTTTATTCTTTTGTAAATCATACGTAACACTTTTTGCAGATGAATGTCTGAATTTCTGTTTTTATTTACCCTACCGTGTATCGTGTAGCCATTTGGCAGCACATTTTATATTTTTCCTGTTGTAAGCTTTACATGATTGTTTCAAGGAACAACAATGAGTGATTGGAAATCCTTCTTCAAGTGCTTTTTGATAAATATTTGTAGAAAAAACACCATTGTATGGTAATGGAATTAGATTGAAATTAAAAACATCAAGGAAGTTGTTGTATAAATAGTTCTATCAATTAAAATAATATCAAAATATTTTTTGAATTGTAAAAAAATATACTGATAAAAAGAGACTTTTGTTTTTATTTCAGAATTATTGTGATTTGATTTATATCACTGCGATTTTGTTTCATTCATAAAATAGCTATTTGGCACCATTTAATTTGTTTTAAATTTCACAAAAAAATAATTTAAAAAGTATTTTTTTAAAATTTCCCTAAATTATATACAGTTATTCAAAACACACAGCTTTTTAAATTTAGAAATGGGGTAAAAATGTATTTTTTGTAATAAAATTTTCTCAGATTACAGAGAGAAAAGAACAAAATTAAACTAAATTTTTAATTAATTAAAATTTCAAACAACTCTCTTCGAATGGCACATTTCCTTCTTTCCATGGTATACACAAGCCTAATTTGTTAGCAGCAAGTCATCATCTTTATTATTAGTAGAATTAGAGATAAATTTACTAGAAGTAAAACTTCTTCAAAAAGATGCAAGTATTAAAGTTTTTAGGTCCTAACTGCCTTCGTCATTATTTTTTTACTTTTTTATTTAAATTAACATGATTTGCTTTTATAAAGTTGAAACCCTTTCACTGTTTGGGGTTTTTATTCACTTTCTGATATGCTGCGATTTTGAAATTTTATATCCTTTTATGTTCTAGATGAGAGTTCACTATTTGAATGTTTTTCAGAACTTAATTATTATTTGATTAATTAACTGAATTGAACTTTTATTCCGTAAGAGAAAATTGAATTTAAGATACCACAATATTTGCATTTAGTTGTAAATTAAATAAAATTATATTGAAAATAATTAAAATAAGCAAATCTCCACTTTTCAGTGTATTAATGCTTTTAAAATCTGTTTTTATTGAATTTATTATTATGAATTAAAATTCAATGTAAGATATTACATTCCATTTAATATAGTAAATAATTCATCATCATCATAAATATCTTTAAGTCATTATCATCATCTTCAGCAATTATTGTTTTCGAATAAATTACTTTAAAATAACAGTTAAATAATAATAAATAATTCATTATTATCATCAGCAGTCATTATAGTTTTTGAATAAATTCCACAAAGATAACATTTAAATATAATAAATAATTCATCATCATCATTAAATCATTATCATCATCATCAGTCATTATTTTTTTTTTTCGAATAAACTCCATAAAGGTAACAGTTAAATCTTAAGGGAAAGGACAGTACAAATCCGGGCACTCACCATCTGAAGTCCATGGACGATCTTCGTCGGGATACTCATCTGTAGGACGAGAAATGTTGACAAAGTCCTTTGAGTGACACGAACTTCCCTGTTATGACTCGCCACCTTATCTGGAACAGAGCGAACGAGAAAGATAAGAGTGGAGTGGTTTTTGTTGTTGGTTTTGCATTCGACATATTTGCTGATTGTAGCAATAAGATGAATAAATATTACAAATTCTATAATGCATTTCGTAATTCAGATCTTGTAACAGTTTTCTCCTTGTTATCTTTTCACAAGCAATGAGATTTAAAAAGAAAAACTAATAAAAAATATACCTACTATTTATTTTCAGCACTGTTTCTTTTTTAAAAAAACGAAAAAAAGTTTAGAATAATACCTTTTAAAAAATATTTTGAAAAAATCCTTTAAATATGTAACAATTGCTAATTATTCCAAAAAAAATGTACACGAAGCCTAAAGAAAGAAGCTTTACGAAAATTCAAGATTGCTTTTTCAGAATCTGTTTTCTCATCAAAAAAATATCTCAGAAAATTGTCATCAAGGAATGTTAGTGAGCAGAAACTATTGATTATAAATTCATAAACTCGTGTTTCCCATTTTCTTTCGGTAAAAAAATGCATAAAATCATTTCTTATATTCTTTCTGATATTAAAACATTCTCTAATTCTTATTTTCTTTTCTTTATCGTACAGAACATAATTTAAAATTTAAAAAAGGATTTAAGAATGCATTTTAACTTCCGAAACATAAAATAATATTGTTTTCATAGAATGCGTATTTATTACCTTCGCACTCACTTAAATGTTCGAAACCATCAACCAAAAAAAGAAAAAAAGTTCGGGATTGATTTTTAACAAAGTTTCTTAAAATGCATCAAGAGAATCATTACAAGTATGATTCAGTTTAACTTTCTCACGTAAATATAAAAAAATAGAATTGTAATCATCAAATATTTTTGTCTTTAGATTTTGATGAACAGCGATTTTTGGAATCATGTCTTCTCTTTGAAAATATGATAACACAAAATCAAAAAAGATTTGAAATTAGCTTTGACTGTCTGTCTGTTTGCCCCTGTAACATAATTCAATAAATCAGCAATGGCACTGTATAAAGCAGAGGAAATTTGACATGGGTTATATCAGTGGTATTTTTTATATAGATGCTAGGGGTGCTGTGCACGTTGAATCTACGTGCCTCAAGACCATGAAGGCCTCAAATTCTATTCGATGCAAATCACAGTAGTTCGAATTTATAACAATGTCTCCGGGGAGGTACTTCAAAACAGTTTAGTCTTGTGACATTATTAAAATAATCCTGCCAGGTTCTGCATTAAAATTGCATACACTCGCTAGTTTTAAATGAAATTCAAAAATGGAAAGACTTTTTGATTTCACCGCTGTGTGTACGTGAACAAGATAATTCCATGGACATGGTGGATGCAATTGAGTGCGTTGTCTTCGCATTTAAATTCTAGATCAACATCAAATGTCGTGCCCAAATAATTAAAATGCTTATTTATATGCTTATATGTAAGCTTCAGATACACTACGATCTAAACAAATAACATTTAAAAAATGATTTTTATAAAAAAAATTGCAAATCCATCACAAATTTTGGACTTATTAAGTGAAAACTGCCTGTTCCAAAATGCGTACATATTAGGAAGCATCTAAATTCAAATCGAGATATTTGGGCAAGTAAATAAGAAATGACATATTAAAAAAGAGAACCACTCTGATTTTTACCAGAAAAAAAAATAAAACGACCTTTTTTCATTCATAGAGGTGAAACGAAATCTCAAAATTCAAAACAATTTCCGCGTCTACATAAATATCCTCAGCTATCAGTCCGATTCCGATTCTGCGATGGTTGACTGTTTGTTTCGATCACGTGACAGAAGTGCAGAGATAAGGCCACGATTCGCTCTCAATATCATTTCGAAAGATACGAGCCTCACCCCGACATGGAGGAGACCCGACCTGCTCCAGAGCTTCTGCTGGCACAACTGGTGAGTGATTTTCTGCTTGCAAAAGAATTTCCTACTAACTCCTGCTATCTAAAGTACATTCTGAGAAAAGAATACTTGAACTTCAGGAATACGGATTTAGGTTAGTTACATTAACGCCCCGTTTCAAACCAACACAAGGGTTATTTTGGTACTGACCTCGTAAATTTGAGCAGCGGTCAGATGCCGAGAACGACACCTGAGCTGGCACTCCCCGCCTCCGAACATCCGCACCATACCAGTGGGAGGACGTTTGGCCCCGACGAATTTAATATGTGCCAGCTCCGCTAACACGACGGCATTTCAGTGGAATGGGGTCACGAACCTGAAACATTCCGGTTCCGAAACCAAGATCTTGCCACCAGGACATCGCAGCTTCAAGAATGTGGGATCTCAAATTATATCTACTTTCAATACTTACTTATTCTCATCGGGGGGGTGGGGATATTTGTGGAATTTTGGCTCCATGAATGAGATCACAAGAAAGAGGAAGCCATCGGAATAGTTTTCCCGAAACACTCTTGCTCCCCACATAAAGGCTTCATCCTTTTCCCCAAGCATCAAAATTGTGGACCGTGAATGTCACGAATGCTCAGATTTTTATTTTCCAAGTGCCAATCATGAGAAATTTGTGTTTCGAAGTATAGTGAAGAAAATTGGATGTGAACGTCTTTCTTCTACTGACTATATCTGTATTGAACACAGAACTACAATTTTAGATATAGGATTATACACCGAACTTCATTTATTTAAGTAGTCATATTTATGAGTTAGTGAGTTTACCTGTAAGTAAATGCACAAATTGGCAGAAGGTCAGCTAGTTGACAAATGGAGTTCAAAATTTGATATGTTCTTACAATTATGATGCTAAAACAATGTGCCAAATTTTATCCATATAGTTCTCTTTTTACTTTTTGTAGTTATTGCATTCTGCTGCATTCAGAAAGGAAGGCAGACAACTTTCCTTCAAACGTATTTCGTTCAAATTTTGATAGAAATCCACACCTTTGACGTAAACACCACGTGTCAAATTTCATTCGCTTTAAGCATCTTTGAATTATCGTGTTCAAAGACAGATAGACAGCGTAACAGGCAAGAGACATACAGGCATAGTTCCGAAAACGTGTTTTAAGGGATGGGGAAAAAGATCTGAACTGTGAAGATTCGCCGAAATCTTCAGTTCAAACTTTTTGACAATTAGTTAAAATTCAAATTTTTTGCCAATTCAAATTGTCAAATTTTTTTACAATTACATTTCCTCTTTGTATACGTGAAAGTAAAAAAATTAAAAAATCAAATTCGATTAGCCGTCTTTACAAATAATTTTTTTTCATTTAATTTAATTTAATTTTTTTATTTACCAGCAGATAAATCTGCCTGACTGCTCTTCCGCGTGAATGAAAACAAATAATCAGACATTCCAACGGGTTAGATAAAAGAAATTTATCATTACATTTCATTACAAAAATTTCAGATAAGAATAAATTTTGGATTAAACCCAAAGGGTAATGGGTTAACCTTCTCTCAATCAGGGCATCTGTTTGCATGCAATCGCAATGATTAATATATATATATATATATATAACAAACGAGATATATGGGCACTGAGATGCGGGGAAAAAACGCACCATTATTATAGTAGAAGTATTACAGAAAGCCTAAGCGAAATCGTTTCTACTGGTTTGCACTGTCTTCCAATACACTATGTAATCACAAATATGAGCATTAATTATTCTGATTTTTATCGATTCATTGAAATCAAAATGACATCTTCATTCACTTTTATTTATGAATTTCGAAAAATCTTCTTATAAGAGTTTTTTGTATATTATAAAAGTATTGAGACCCCATTTAAAGTTGTTACTGGTAGCACTATTTCTAAGTGTATTTCAGATAGTAGTCTTTTCTGATCTTCTTTTAATTCTCTTGCTTTGAAAAATAATTAGATGGAAAGTATTACTCTTGGCACAAAGTGCTGCTCATAAATCTTAGTGTAAAAAAAAATGAGTATACATTTTGAACCTTTTTCGTACGAACAACTAGATCAGAAATTGGCACCGTTTTTCAAAATAGGCATAATGACTGCATGTCAATTTCACATATTTTACCTCATACTTTTGAGTCTCTCTCACAGTCTAGTCGTTCTCAAATGAAGTTCAAAATTAGATAGAAAACGGTAATTAGTATGTAATGAACATATGATAAAATTCAACAGTTTAACATCCTGAGTTTTAAAAAAAATCGTTTCATGTATACAAAAGTGGACAGTCATGTATTTAACATAAAATGTAGCACAAATCTATCATTCTAGTTATCAAAATCTTACTCCAAACAGAGCAGAGAATACTCCCTACAAAGAACGTACTGTGAAATAGAGCTTTTAAGATTTTTCTCGAAAATGGACCGTGATGAAGAGCAGAGACCATTGATGACGTATCTAAGTGTTATTAATTTTGATATGAAATAAAAATGGTTGAAATCGGAATAGTGGTTGTGGTTTGAAGGCATATTTTTCAGCTTTGCCAATTATTTTGAATCTTGAGATGGTGGGCGAACAGCTGGCCGCTACTGATGTCTAATTCATATTATTTTTGCTGAACTATTTGTGATTGATTTTTTTTTAATCTTTTCTCTTACTTCCCTGTCCCATATTGAGATTTTGAGAAATATGTTAATCATGGAGCGATGATAAACTTCCCCTCCTTCCAGATTAGTACGAAATTTCTTTTCCACTTTACCATTGCTCAAATTTTAATATTTCGCCGTTTGCTGCTTCGAAAGAAGCAACAGTCTCTTTGAAACGACAAATTGTAAATAATATTTTTCTAACAGACTATTCTGTGGGTATCATTTTTTTTTCGTAAACTGAAAGAAAAAATTTACGAAATCACTACTATCGCTATCTGAACAGTAACAATCGAAACTCCTGTTTACGAAAATCTCAATGTTTTGGCAAAAGTCACCTATTGCCTTTGAAGAAAGAATGATATTTCTCATTTAATTGTATTTCCTTTCTTGAATTCAATCTTTGTATCAGAAATTTGACGTATATGAGCATCAAATTCTGCTATTTCTCCATCAACATGCTATGCACTACTCTACTCTACAACATTCGAAATGTGCAAAACAGGAAATAATTGTGTAATCAGTCATGAGTTCTGGAATTAGATAATCTCTCCGCCAGTTTCATAGTTGAATCTACACCAATTATTTTCCCTCGTACTTACTATTTGGAGGCTATTTTATCTTCCGATATATAAGTTTTGAGTTGAGTTTAGATATCACTTTCAAACAGTGCCCATTTATCAGTATTGTACGCTACATATCTATCAGTATTGTACGCAACAACTACTATTTGTATTGCTCTTAGGTACTGAGTGCTGTCCTGTTGTTCCTTGTGGGTCATGCCACATATGAAGGAGAATATCCTATCCCCGAATTCAAGTATGAGGTTCATTGGGGTCGTCCCGTTTTCCTAGAAGAAGGACAGAGGAGGGGCGTCGAGATTCGCGAATTCCGAGCTGCGTACACCGTGCTCTTGCTGATGGCAGTCAGTTCAGCTTACTTCTTCACTAACCTCCTGCTGTACGCCACGCTGAAGCTGATGAGGGATCCTATGCCTCTGTACAAGAAGACCACACTGGTGAGTAAGAAGATCGAGAGAATACGGATCGTTTTGCTAAATAATAACTGTTTTTTCTGCCTGTTTATAGGTGGATCTTTCTTAATATCATTACGTAAACAGCCTGATGTCACTTCCTCCAACTGCTGGACAACCGCTTTATTAAAAGTGAATCTTTTAAAAAGAGCAAATGATCCTTTCAATCAGTGACACTTTTAGGAATTGTCTATTTTACGACAGATTGTTTTATGCTTTGTTTTTATATTTAATTGTTTCTTTCGTCCTTTTTCCAGACATTTTGCAATCGCATGTAGGTTTTGTCTTGACTTTTTCTGATTCCAAATTTATGAAATGTTTTGTAATACTATTCTTGATTTATACTGGTATTGTGTCTTTACATGAGGAATAGGGGTTTTTTGCTTTTTGTGGGCTTTTATTCTTTGTTACTAATTTTTGCTTATTATTTTTAATTCTACTTTTTACAACTATTTTCGCTACAATTTTACTTTAAACTTATTCTGTAATCAAGATTTACCCTCTGGCCTTTCATATTTTTTTCTTCGCAAAATCCCAATGCTGCCATACTTTCTAGTATTAATTGCTTTAATCTAGCAACCTACATCTAATGTTTCAACTTTCTCAAAAAAGACATGACATTCTTGAATCTCTCATCTAACACTTTCTCAAAAAGGCTAGATTCACTTTTTCCTACCACGTCTCCCATATCCACTGATTACGAATCTCTCTTCAAAGCGCAGAGGCATGCAGTAGTATTAAAATACAAAGAAAGTTTTGTATAAGTTAATTTGTTTAATTACATTAACATCCATTTTATAACTAAACAAATCTATAGGATGGCATTTTAGGAAGAGACAGAGTGTTCTTGAACTGTAATCAATATTTCGAGATTTACAATTTATTCAGTCTCAAACATCAGATCCCTTTTGATTTTCAAAAAAACAAATGGGAATGGAATCAAATCTAGAGTCTCGAATAATCTAATCACCGACACTTTATGTTTCTAAAGACTTTCATTTCATATTTTATTTTTATAAAGACAGAGCTTTGACATCGAATTTGCATTTATTTCCTGATCTACTAAATCTTTGAGATTTTCCACAGTTGTCTGTTTTCAAAGAAAATACATTTTAATATAACTAAATTATAAGATAAACGATTCATTTAATTGTCTGTTGATAAGTGATACATATGTGACAGCATCTATTAGAAAATTTGATAAAAATTGTTACTAAAAAATTAAGAATGAAGTATAAATAAGAGACTAAAATGTAGAAGGTAATTAAAAAAAATTTCAAAAATCTCTACTTTTTAGTATAAAGGTATGCTTTAAAAACTGTTTTATACTTAAGATCTTACTGTTTCCTTCCGTTGATAGATCCTGACTCAGGATGTGATCTTCTGCTTCCTAATGTTCGTCTGTAGCATCGGCGCCGTGTCCTATCCTGGGGAAAGGGCAGTCAAGAACAGGGAGACTGAAATCCTCATCGCCTCAGTGAGTTATTATTAAAATAAAAAGTACAATTTTTTAAAATATGCTTATATAAATGTATAAAAGAAGAAAAAAAATCAAAAATTTGAAGACCAAAATTAAAAAGCGTATGGTGCAAATGAAAAAGAAATGAGTTGATTGGAATCACGATCTCATTTATGATGTATTTTGATTTTCATATATTGAATGCGTGGGTTGCTGTTTTTTCCTCGTGATTTTATATCATCCCCTCCTTATTTTCTATGCTTCACCTTCAAGGTTTTTGCTTGGATTGTTACGTTCTTTATTTTTAAAAATTAAATTTCCATTTTACTTTTACTTTTACTTTACTTTCGGATAACACTTTTCCTGCTGCATAGTTGAAAACAAAAAAATTCGCACTTTTATTTTAATTAAAACTATTTTATTTTATGTCAGATCTACCATCATTATCTGTAAATAAAAAGAAGAGAAATACAAAGAAGGAATGAAAATTCGTAATTTTGCATAAATTTTTCTATGATAAAAGTTCATTTTGTACCTAAATATGAGAAGATATTGCTTGAGACAGTTTAAAACATTTGCTGCAAGAGACAATTCACGCCGAGATATGAGATAGAGATCCAAGGTACAACCATCGCCCCCTACACAAATGAAAGCTGTTCTCCCCTCTCCGCCCTCTTCACTGTTTCCTAGTTTTAAATCTTTATTTTTTATGGTGTTCATTATAGTTTTAAAAAAACACAAATTCACTAAATTTTATCTGATAATTCAGTGCTATCACTCTGGCATTAAAGCATCATAAACCACCATAACTACTACTGTACCAAGTAACCGTAAACCACTATATGAATAGGTCAGCCATTTTATAGTTTAAACTATTACTTCCATCTTGTAAGTTTTCTAACTCTTTTTTTCTCCCTTTTATCAGTTTTAATCCAACATTTCTTGCATATATAAAATCCATAATCATTTCTCGAAAAACCTAGTATATGTAAAGAAAATTGGTTCAGTACAAAATAAGAAAAAATGCTTTTATCCTTCTGATGGCGTTTCAAGAGTTTGTAAGTATTTCCATTTATCTTCGAAACTCTTACTGAGAACTCATTAAAAAAAATGACATCATTGATCCCATATTCGTCAGAAAACTGATAAATTCCTTTCTTTTCTTTTACAGGGTATTTCAATTTTCTGTTGCGTGTCTTCCGGTGTGGGAGTTTACTATTCTTACAAACTTTACAAAGGCCTCTGAAGAACAGCAGTTGGGAATCTGACTGAAATGACTACAAAACAACTTCCTGTCCACTACTCGTCGGACAGGAAACTGGTTTCGTTTATGAACATGGATAAAAGGAAACAGGATCACCGTTGCTCCTAAAAGGGTCTACAATATTCTTCGAATTTCGAACAAATCTTCCACTTTATGAATATATAAATTTTTACAACAGTGCAATCATGTCTCTAACATAAAGGAACCAACGTTTTATTGTGGTTGTGCTCTAAAATTTCATTGGCCTACCTAATGAATGGTGTGGAATATTGTACCATGAACCTCGCAATTATGGAGTTATTGAATTAGACAAAATAGCGGAAGCAGTAGTACTGTTTCTTTTTAAAACAATTTCATGGAATGTTCCGAAATGTTCTAAAAACATCTATCTAGACTATCACAAATTCTCAACACAGAATGACTATATACCAAGATAGATTCGAAGTTTTGATTAGGCACTAAGTACAATAACATTGTTGAGATAGCATCGAAAGTTATTGTAACAAAATTTCTTTTAATCATATTTTACCTGGTACACTTCCTATCAAGATTGGAAACACAATTCTGTACCGGGATTTATCTGCATCTCTGTTTCATAAACTTTTTTAGATTCCTGCCGAGTTTTCGCACAATCGTAATATTTTTCGGCTCAATTATTTTTTTTCGATTTTGTCCTTGAAGAAACTTTCGATGTCATAATAAGTTTTCGACTGCTGATTTCATTAGAATATTACAGTCTCAACAGTCGTTATTATTATTACATTCTTTATTACACATCATTAAAACATCATTTGTAATTCTAGTATTTTTTAAATATTTCAAAGAATAAAAATTGTAAAAAGAATTGCTTTTATTTCTGCTCTATTTTTAAAGGCTAAATACTTTCGTACCTAGTATTGATTGTAAAAGAATACATTTTTAATGATTTTAATTCACCGAAGGCAATCAACATAGATATAAAAATGTTCTGATTGTATTAGAGAGCTGTATATTGCTTATTAAACTATTCCATTTTTATTACAAACTAGCTGTCCTTGGCGACCAGCTGTTTTGCGCTAGTATATTGATTGTCTTTACTTTCAGTTAAATTTCTCATGCATTACGAAATATGAATCATCCTAATAAAGTGCCATAACATTATATTGCTATTAAAAACGTGACCATCCGGTTCATTTGTCTTTTAAATTTAGTGATATTGTAATATCAATTTTTTTTATTACTCATGTTAACCGCACAGAATACCAAACAAATTCATTCTTTCATAGTTTTTCCAACAGCGGAAAAAAATCACTCTTTTAAATATTTGATGAAACAATAAAACGGTTTGAATTTCAGAGCAGTAATGTAATTTACCGTTCAAAATAAAGCAAAGAAAATTACTGCTAAAATGTCAGATAAATTGCAAGATTATTAAATTATTATCATTACACAGTTAATTCTTTGAATTTTAAAGTGGTGTACAAATCATCTCTGTGGCGCAATATTTTAGTGATTAAAAAAAAAGACATAATTTTAATTTATTAAAATTCTAAATAAAATTTCAAAAAAGAGGTTCCGAGTTGCACATTCAAATTCTATTAGTGCCAAATTTAATAGTTCTAAATCTAATGGCCTGTCCTGTAGAGCGTCTTTACATGAACACAGACGGGTACACGAATCTATACAGAGTGAAAAACATTTCTTCATTATTAGTAATAGAGATTAGCCGGCTTTAGAGACCAATGGTCTGTCTGGAACAGCAATTGTATTTAATTTAAATTAAATCTTTTAGTCATGCCTCCAAAGTTCTTCCAAAAACTATTTTTAAGCATCCAATTGGCATACATATTAAACAAATGTGCACAAGTGAACACGGTAACTACAAAATGTAAAGAGTTTGATAGATAAACATTTGATATGCGGCTTTGGTATCTATAATTATCGATATAATGCAATGCACAGCTATATCTATCTCGTTATATATATCAGACCCATGCACTAGATCGATAAAATGATACATAGATATACAGCTATAATATCTAAAGCAGTATTTCGCAGCAAGTAGAAATGTACAAACTACAAACCTTAAATTTAACCATGTATGGACTCCCCATCCTCGACTTTGGGGGAAAAACAAAAAGATCTCTCGTAAAATTATGCAAATTTAACTCACTTTTTATTTCATTCGTGTTTAGAATGAAAGCAACTTAGTTTTCAATCCTTGGGCAAAACCATGAAATGCTCACGTGATAGAACTCAAATCAAACAATGTTCTTTTCTGGTTGTTTATGAAATGAAAGCTCGTTTGTTAGATTTAAACATGCCCATGTTATGAAAATTATTTTGAATCATATTTTAATTATAATCATCTTAAATTTTTAAAATATATCGATTCAACATCTGATAGTTTCGGATACATGAGGCCCACCTCGTTCAATGGACATCGCTTTCAAAACACCCATTTATTATAACACCACTCCCAAGGCTCTCGCGGATCACCTGCGCGCCGCAAATCACCGAATCGGAAACAGCTGCTTTAAACGTAGATATATATCAAATTTGAAGCCAAGTCAGTGAAGAAATGGACCGTCTGTAGGTCTGGATTTTCACCAGCATATAAATGTGATTACTCAAAAATGCATTGACTTAAATAACTAAAATTTATTTTGTAATTTTATGGCTACATTCATAACTATGTGCAAATTATACTTGTAGTTTTGGTTTTAATCATTCGGGGAAAAAAAGTGTCCAAAGTGTACAGTAATTTTTTATTTTTTGGATCCTGTGTATTAACAGCATCATAGCGAGTAATATCCAAAAAAAATCACCAAGAAATAGAAAGACTATTAGCACCTTTTTAACTATTGTTTCTTAACAATGACATGCGGTTAATAATATATTAAGAAGCTTTATTAAAGGGTATGAAAGAAAGTTTCGAATGGTTCACTGCTGCTGTCTTTTAAAAAAAAGAAATAAACTTTTTTTTGTTGTTGTTGTTGTAAGATTATCCAGAAAAAGGGGTATGTTCTCATTCTGGAACATACACCCTCTCTCGTTTCCTAATTGTATTAGCATGAACACATTACATCTTTAAAAGTAGTTCGCGCAATGTTATTATGTCGAATTGAAGCCACCGGTAGGCGTATTTCAACACGACATTCTCCCATTGTGTCTGTAATACTATAGGAAGGGAAAGTTTCTCAGATCTGATTTATAACCACTTTAGATATTCACCATTTCAAAAAAAATGAAATTCTTTCATTCCTTTTAAGGTGATAACACAGAAACCAAAATGCGGTTGAAACGTCAATTTTTGTTTGATTGGTTTAGTTCGTTGCTAGTATCTTTTCATTCATTTACCAAAATAACAAAGTTGTGTATTTAATGTTTGAGAAGTGAATTAGGCTTTAATTTACGATGAAAAATGAAATACAATTTCATAATTTTTAAAGGTATTTCTTCATGTTAAATTTTTATTCACATGCTATTTCATGCTTTAAAAAAATAAATGTGTGTGTGTGTGTGTGTGTGTGTGTGTGTGTGTGTGTGTGTGTGTGTGTGTGTGTGTGTGTGTGTGTGTGTGTGTGTGTGTGTGTGTGTGTGTGTGTTTTTACTCAGATAAAGCTTTCAAAACGTTTGCGTATATTTGTACCATTATGTGCGTAGTAAAATCATGCATGTAATAATCATCCTATTTATTAATTTTATAAAAAATACATAATTTAAGATATTGTTAAATTTTCTCTTTATTCCCTAATCATCACAGCAAATAATTACAATAAACTTAATATTTAGCATCTTGAAATCTAACATTAAAAATCTACTTGTGTAATATATTTCAAAAAACTTACTAATTAAATGTGTATCAGAAACATTCATATTTTAAAAATGTACAAGGAGTTTAACAAATTGAATATTTAAAAATTAAATTTCTAATAAATATATGAATCAAAACAAATGTTCTTCTCGTGATTTCATTTGAAATTTAAATTCCAATACCTATTTTAAACCACCTATGTTTGCATTACTTTCTCTCAACATTTGCTTTCTTTTCCCTCTTTAATATTTCCAATCCTTGTGGCATAGCGAGAGCATCATAAAGTTTTCTTTTCTCTACATATAGAAATAAAAGAAATCCTTCATTTTCCAGCTGACGAATCCCTTTAATACGCGACATAGTGTAGCAAATAGCGTAGTAAGAGTAAGAGATGTCTAGCGGATGATATTCTACAATCCTTCATTATAGTCGTCTTAAAAAGCGTTATTAAAAATGTTGATATTTTATCCCTGTAGGAATCACTGTCGGGGCTTCTGTACTCATCTCCCTCCCTGACTGTAACGCTTTTGCACTTTGTACTATATTAGGAACAATGGTGAGTACGGAAGAACATTTAGATGGAAACAAACAATGAAAGAAAAGTATTACACTAATGATCTGCTGCAATTGGAAGAACGTTTACTCGGTAATAAATTGACATAAAAAAAATGTGAATTGCAAAACTTGAAGGGAAGAAAACGATAAAAATGAAATAAAATTTTAAAAGTATTATTTCATTAATGTACTAAAAAGTAAAGCGATGATCAAAAATCTGAACATGAAAAAGAAATCTTAAATCGTGAAAAATGGATAGAAATACTTAAACTAAATTGGAATTTCAATTCTAATTGAATTTTAAATTTTTATGAATTGTTTAAGAATTATCTTTTTAATAATGTTCGCCATGATTTAATTCTATTGCAATATTTACAACAGTATCTAAGAGCCACTTTCCATATTTCAGAGCGATTTTTTTACCTCCATATTTCTGGCTAGATGAAATATTATAACCTACTTTTCAGTGCGTTCATAAAAAAGAAATCTTTAAAAATCTTTTTTTACATTTTAACTTCTAAGAACTTTATAATTCATTAATATAAATACTAAAAAGCTTATATTTCATTTCTTTTCTCAAATTCACCATCAGATAATTACATCAGCATGAAATCAAGAATTAATTTAAAAAAATTAATTGGTTAGTTGAAATTTTGTAAAAATAAATTGGCTAATTGATATTAGGTAAAAATAAAATGTTTAATGGGTTCATTATTTTCTGAAAATACTAACATTGTTTGGACATCGGAAACACTCACCAATAAGGATGAATTGGTAATTAAGTTCTGAAAATACTAACTAACATCCATTGGGAAGTAAATAATAACAATAAAGATTTTCAGAATTTTAATTCATCCAGAAATGAATAAAATTCTCTCAAAATTACTTTTTTTTTCAAGCACAAAACAAATGGAAGTAAATAAAAACATGTAAAATGATCATCTTAGTTAAGAGTAAATACTTGTTCTCAAAATGGCATTCAGCTCAAATATAATCTGTGAAATGACCATAAGAATGAATATAGTAAAAAGGAAATATTGAGAATCTTGCGACATCTTCTATGTCTGTGTAGCTGTTTTTTAAAAAGACTAAACAAAAAGCTCTATATGAATGAAACGTGATGCATAGTCTTTATACTGGAATTGAAACTTTTTATCGAATTCTGAACGAAATCTATCCGACAAAATTTTGTTTATCGGTCCGTCCAAGTGTCTATAGTACAAGTAATCAGAAACGTAAATAACAAGGTGAATGGCATTTCGCATCCCATATTATTATCAAAATTTGCGTTCTGAATAAAATTTTAATGAAATCCACCAAATGATATATTACATATCGGTCAGTCTATTGGCGCACAGTTCGTACTCGATGGGGTGTTCTCTCGGAAACTTTCCCGCACACTCTTTAATTTAGGTTATTGGTGAATTTGTCTTTCATTTAGGTTCCTTGCATAAGACGGTGGATTTTGGAAAAAACCATGAATGCCCCGAGTGCTCGGATTTTTATTTTCATACTTTTAATACATGAGAGTTATGTGCTCCGTAGTATAGTAAAAAAATCGGTACTGTGTATTAATTGCATGGCATTGGCAAAAAAAAAAAAAAAAAAAAAAAAAAAGTTACAAAATATCGATCTTTGGCGATTAATCGCTCACGTGCGCTACTATACAGGCAGCATAAAATCCAATCTATATTTTAGACACTTTTTTTTACCTGAGATCAAAATTTGACACAGAACTACAATTTCAATTATAAGAACACATACAAAACTAACTCTATTTTATAAGTTATTGCGTTTACACTAATGCAAAAGTATGCATCGATAGACAATCGATCTTTAGACGGATTTGGTTTCAAATTGGATGCCGATATTCATTTCAGATGTTAAACTGTGTACCGAATTTCATCAGACTGGGCTATTTAGGTTTTTTAATCGTCATATTTACTGGTACTTGGCAGCCAGACAGACACATTTTGTCTAAATGGGGACCTTCAGTGTATCGAGGAAGTCTGAAAATGTGAGGTTTCATTCATACGGATCAAAGCATTTTGTGTTCCCAGACAGACAGAATTCCAAAAAGGTGTTTTTCGGAAGTCTGAAGCGTGAAGATTCTTCAAAATCTCGAATTCGAATTTTTTGAAGATGACGATGTACTTCCTCTTGTATTCTTGACAAGCGAGAAAGTTACAAGACACAACAAGTTAGAGTGATGAATTTCAATATAGGCTTTATATGAGCGAATTGAAATAAATTTCAATTCGTCCAAAAAATAAAAGAATTCCGAAAAGTATTTTTTCCCTCTCTTTTACGGATAAAACTCGGAATATTGCGGAAGCATACAAGTAAATAGATTGCAAAATTTAATCATTATGGCTATGGACTGGGTCTTGCGAATCTACTCCAAGCTCTAAAATTTTCTGGCGAGTGGGTGTTACAAAGAAAAAAGTCTCATTTTCTAATCGTAAGAGTATTGAGGATTTTAACTTTTCAGGCAAAAGTACTGAAATCCCGAAATACATGGGTTTTTGTTTTTAACGTGAAAATGTTTACAGATGTGCAAATAGCGTTGTGCCATTCACATTGTGAATAAACAGTTCAAAATGTCTCAAAGCGCAGATCGTCGGACCTAGAACCAAGAAAGTGGGCGTTTGAATGAGTTGGTGCTCGCTAAACAATGGTTTTTCAAAAGTTTCATTTTCACTTAAGATTTTTTTTACATAAAAATGAATTAAAATATGACAATATTTTCTCAATAACTCCCGAATGCATTATTAAACAAAATTTATTTTTACATAAATATAAAACTTTAATAAAAAAAACTTTTACTCCAATTATACAATTTTATTTCCGTGCAAGTTTTTCCTTCATTCCAATAAATGTTTAACGATATTTTACAACATTATTTTTTATTGTTTTAGATACTACATTTATATTCGCGAGAGTTCAGACCCTATCAAAGCCCCCTTTTTTTAGGTTACAGCTGCTGTTTAATTAAATTAAGATTATATTTGAAAAAGACATGACAGATCGATGAATCGAGCTCAAAACAATATCAGATGTTTGAGATGAGTTTCGAATCCTTCTTTTCTCTTTTTCTGTCTCTCCATTAGCGAGATCCATTTGCTCATTTTAGAACAACATTTCTGAAAAAAGAATGAATAAAAAATCAACAATTACAGATAATTCTATTCCTTCGGTTTGATCGACAATTCGAAAAAAGTTTGAATTGTAAATATTTTTGAAATCTTTGTCTAATTTCAAAGCATTATAATTGTCAAAGACTGTATCACTCAGTAATAAATTTTAGTTATAAAATTTTGTCCATCATTGCCATTATTTTTTACGTAACTGCAGTTGTCATTTCCTGGTATACCATTTTATTCTTTAGTGTTAAAGAAGAATAATTCTCCTTTGTTATGCTTCGTATGCATCTCACATAAACCTTAGAATGGTGGCCTAATTTGAAATAGCATTATTTCCCAAATGGTTGTCCCACGATTCCGTTTGGTATATAAAGGGTCCCTGCAGTGAGGAGAGGCATCCAAAACTCGCATCGCTTTCTCAGGTCTCTCATCAGAAAGAATTCGCCACCATGTACAGACTCGCTGTAAGTAAAACTTCTGCTTCATAACTCGTATCTCATGTTTAATTTTTTTTCTCAAGTTATGGTTAGGAATTTAGGAAAAAAGATAAGCTGAAAAATGATGGAAGTTTAATAAAAAAAAGATCTAATGGTGAAATGTAACAGTTTGTCTTATCTAAAATAGTTCGATAATTTTAATATAAATTCTTCTCTACTGTTATATTTTACATTTATAGATTCTGTTTCTCAATATTTGATGATAAAAAAATTTTGTGGTTGTGATATGATTGCAAAAGTAGCTCTTCAGTTTGATTTCTTATGCGTCAAACTGGCTCCCCTCTCGACCACCAGCTGGCTCTTCCCATTTCATAGTTAATAAAGATTCAATTATAACAATAAAATTTTAATTTTTAAAGTAGTTCAATTTTAAATTTGTTTTTGTATTTTATATTAAGAATCTGGAACTAAAGATATTTGATGAAATTATTAGTTTTGATAAATGATGGAACTGAAAAAAAAATATATGAAGATTCCCAAAAGTAACTACTACATATCAAGTAAGCTGTTTAAAATCCTGAATTTATAGAAATTTTTAACATGAAACAAGTAGCTTCAAAACCAAAAATGAAATTTCATTACTATAAAAATAAAAAAAATAATTATAGCAAATTTTCAGTTTTAGTTACGTCTAGTTACTTCAGTTATTTCGGAATTTATTAAAGTTCAAATGTAATCTAATATTAACAATATTCTAAAGGAATGCAATTATGAATGTAATTTCATCAGTTGCTTCTTATCAAATACTGATTTGAATTTCTTATCAGATATCCGACACATTTTGAAATGCATTTTAATTTCAAGTAAATGCGGCATAAAAATAATAAAAGGATATATTTTAAATTTAAAAAAATGCTATCATTCCTATAGTTATTAGAAAGTGTTTTTAAAATATTTATAAGCAATCAAAAAATATTGTCGAAAAATTAGATCAATAAAAAAAATTCATAAAATCTCCCTAACGCTCCATGATAAAATGTTTAATATCCATAGAAAGATTATTCCCCACGTTTAAAATTGCTAAAATAAGGTTTTATGCCCAAAATGCTGCTAAAATCCATGAAAGTATTTATGAATAAGTGATAATTCATTAAAAATGGAAAAAAGTCTTCGGAACATTTTTTTCCCTACAGTGGATCACTATATTTTCTCTTCCTGGACCTCTCGACCATCACCATGCAACTTATTTGTTTATTTTTTTCATCTTTTCGTCTTTTCAGAAAAAATATAAACCATCTCGATCAAACATCACAATAATTAAAAAATTTATAAAATATCAAATTGAATTTCGTACAACGTTTTAACTAATATCATTATAAAGAAAATTGTTTGTACTATAAAATACAAATAAATAATTTTAAAGAAGAAAATCCTTCGGAAGACAAAGTGATAAAAAAGATTAGATATTAAATACCGAAATAATTAAAATTTGAATGGTAATTTTTAAAACCATTGGCTCCGATTCGAAACAAACCTAAGCTAAATTTGAAGGCTCTCTGCTGAACAGTCCGCTCTTGAAATTGATGACAGACAGACAGATTTTCCTTCCCACCAGCATAAAAATTTAATGTTTCCAGTACTGAAATTTTCCATGCAAGAAAATGCACAAAAAGTCAAAGTAAATCATTTGAATGTGTGCTCCTTTAACTTGTATCCTTTAGGTTTATTTCATTAATGTATGCATGATTTTGCGCGCATCAGCTTTCTATATAAATCCTTTGTTCCTTTCATATTCTTACTGGGAAAATTAATTTTTCTAAAGATGCCTACATAATTGTTCTGTCACATAGTGGAACTTGTCTGACTCAAAGCTTATAAAACCACAATAAAGATACAATTTATTCAAAAATTCGTTGAAATAAACTGAGACAAAGCAAAATAAGAACAAAGATCGAAAAATTTTCCATTTGAAATAAAAAATCACATAAGTAATTTGTTTTTAATTTTTAGCAATTTTATGATGGTAATTTTTTTATTAATCACCTTCAAAGGCATAACGATGGGAAATCGACCTGTTGACGTGTCTGGTCGAAATTTTTAGAATTCTGATGTGCTGAACTTCATCCAACAAACCTGTAACATTTGGGGGCAATCATGTTCACATGCACACGAATGAACAGATGTGCTTTGCTTTCACGATTTTCATTCAAATTTGAATAAATCTACAACTTTCATTTAAAGATTGCATATTAATCTTATTCTCCTAACGTTTTCTAGTTATCGCATTTACACATTAACAGACGCATTTCCAAAAATGTACCGTTATTGCTTTCGAAGTTTCGGAGGACTCTGAAACTAGAAAAACTCTTTGTAATCTCGAGGTCAAATTTTTAAGCAATTACAATACGCGATGTAAATAAACAGTTGATGTGCGCACAGTAAATGATCCATGAAAATTAAATCACTGCCTCAATAGAAATAATATTTCTATGCCTTTCCTTTTAGAATGTAAAAAATTGAACACTTTCACAAAAGCTTTCTCTATCTAACTCCTTTTTTTCTCTCCCTCTTTATAGTTATTGACTGTTGCTCTACTGATCGGCTACTCCGCAGCCACCAACAATGGTCACGTGGTCAAACCAGCGGCGGCGACCACCTACCCTCGTCTACCAGCACCGGTCTACACTTATCCCCCTCCCCCCACTCCTGCCGAACTGGCCGCAGCTTACCGTCTCTACACCCTCAAGTATGGATATGCCCCTGCGGCCCTTCCACCAGCACCTATCAGCTATGCACCAGTGACCTATGCTGCACCTTTGCCACCTGCATACTGGCCAGCCTATGCACCACTTCCCCCACCCCCTGCTGCTGCACACGCCCACCACTTCATCGATCAGCACTTTGACTACGCCCACAGGCACGCCCATCACCATCATCATCACTGAAGTCGGGTGAGATCGCTGAATAAATTTACTAAATCTCATTAGTTTTAAGAATCCATCTCCCATTCGGAATTTTGGAATAAAAAAAGTTTAATTGGCAAAACATTCCGAAAGATTTTTTTTTAAAAATGTATAAAATAAGTTTAAGAGTGTGATATTCGGCTTATAAAATTAAATGGAATTTTTTTTTAATTTATAGGATAAGTTTATCAAAAATTTAGAAAATTAAAAATTTGATTAAGCTGTAAGCGTTTGACATTTTAGTGCAATTTATGCTAACAAATTACACGCACTACCTGATAAAGTCATTAACGGGAAACATTTCTTAACAGTTTTAGCGCCTAAATTTGCATGTGCTATATTTATGCTTCTTCATCTTTTCATGATAGGACATAATAGAAATATTTAAACTAAACCGTGAACTTGATGCGAGAGTACCAAACCTGATATTCTAGCTCTTCTAACCTGGCTAAGTGGAAGAAAAAAATCTAAATAACGTAATAAAGATGAGTTTTATACAAAGACAATGTTGGGCCAGAATTTTATATATAGGAATTCTTTTATCATAATTAACAGATCTGTCAAGCTTTTGGATAAATTTTCACTGGAACTATATTGACACATTGGTTGTCACATTGATAGAAGGTATGGTACTGTAGACGTTCTTCAATCCACACATGCAGGCCCACGACCCTACCGGATTATCGAACGTCAATATAATTTTACCTAGAACACCAAAAAACAATCAATGCTGTAAAATGATACCAGAAATAAGTTTTACTTATCTGCTCAATAAGAAGAAAAATGCATACTACTGTTTGAAAAATGTTTCCGGTATTATTAAAAAATCATTACAGATTTTACATCCATTTACGAGTTTAGTTGAAATATAGCTTTTGGTGGATTCTGTAAATTTTATAAATGTATTTAGGACGTTATAAGTCTGTTTCCATCAGACTTTAGCTTCATCTGTCACCGTTTCTTCTTCCTCCTCGAACTGGGTTTCTAGAGTATTCACAACATTTTATGCAAATCTATTCGTAACTCAGTTCTGCGACTCTTGGGGCACCTTTGTCAATGTCAATACCTTTCTCGAAGAATAAATCTATAGGAAAGGTATTCGACGCTGCATCTACAAATCTAGAACCATATTTTAACAATTACACGTCATTAGGCAATTTCATCTTCAGACCAAAAAACCGGACTCAATCGGTGCACAGAATCGGACTCAATCATCACAGAATTCGAGTAACCAATGAGCACCGGATTAAAATGCGGCATCTGTCATTGTCATTCTCTTGAAAATGATTCTAAAAAATGCAAAAGAACAAATTTGCCTAATAACATGTAGAAAACAACGATCTTTAATATTTTATATTATTTTAAAGAATGTCCGTCTGAAATCCTAAAATACTGAAGCTTGTGCGTTCCCCTTTACCATATAGACAGAATTCAAGGACGTCGTTTGATAAGTAGTCCACCCAAAGACGTTGTACTCAGATGTCACTGGCTCTCCTTACTTGTCCTATCAAATAGTGAAAATCAGCTAATCATGCTGACTAAGTCAATCTGACAGGCGTAAAGTTGCACCGTTGTTGTCTTCCAGAACTCTCTTGGAAATAAGAATTGTTAAAAAAAAAAATTACATTTTGAGTCCCTTCATGTGAATCACAATTGTTTCGAAGCATTTGTTCCTATTTAAAGAAGTTATGACCACCCTATTTATCAATTTGAGGATTGTTTTAAACTTACTTAATTTATATTTCATTTCATTTCACTTTTTTGTTTGGTATAAAAGATGTCATAAAGAAATTCTTGCTCCCCCTTATCCAAGAATAAAAAGGGGCAACTGGATATGAGGGCATGGTCACTAGGCATGGGTTGCACCCCATTTCTAAGAAAATTAAAAACCAAGAGATATATGAGATTATTGAACTATCTTTATTATAAATGCTTCTATTATTATCATCTTTTGGGTCGATTATTAAATTCTTCCAAATAATATTTATGTTTTGAAGAATACTCAAGGTAATTTAAGAAAGTATTCTTTTATTCCATCTTCAAATATTATTTACTGTTTATTGAACGCACAGAACATAAAATTCAACTCAAATTATTTTTTAAGAATCACTCATTTGCAGGTCAGAAATGTATAAAGTGAAATAGCAAATGAGAACTCTCATTTTTGATATCATTTTGTATATGTGATTGTGTGGACTCTATTTTCAGCATCACTTTTATCGTAATAAATTTTTAAATGCAAGCATTTTTTAAAAGAATGGATTATTTATTTTTCAGAGATTTCTGCATCGGAAGTTTTCCATCTTCTGAAGTACTTGGAAACGTTAATGATGTCCATCACTTAACGGACAACTTTTTTATTTCATTGTTTGTGGATTGTTAAATAAAGATTTCTCTTCCTTGAAAAACGTGTGTACTTTTTTAATGTGTCGTTATTCACAATGATGAAATCCGTCTAACTTATTTTTGAAAAGAAAAATCTTTACAGAGTTAAGCAAAAAATATTTATAGTTTAATTAAGAATACCAGATATAAGATATTCATCTTCCAAATTTTACTTCTAGGCATCACAAAAGATCCTGAAAACACTTAAAAATGACAGTGAGGTGTGGAAAACTATTCACCCTCACCTAATTATTACAAATTACTGGCAAACTGAACATCGAAAAAGAGGCGCATTAATTCAGTATTATAATATTTCTTCATAATCGAAAGGTAGCGGATTCAAAAATAAATTTTACCGATGACAATTCAATCGTATATATTCTGAGAACTTTCAGTCTCGTGCTATGTATCCTCATGTAGTTGTAGCTCAAAAAATTGAAGTATGACAATCGTCTTTATGCTTGTCACCTGAGCTTGGATCCAGATTAAGCGGTTTCTTCTCAAAATGGCTTTCTTGTATTTTCAAAGATCCTGATAGATGCCTGATCAAAATCTTTGATTTTTCCCGTCGATTTCGTTTATCAATTGACTTTCTTCTTTTTTACATCGTGAATCATAAGTTCTTTATTCACACTTATCGATTCAAATTTCTGTATTTAATCTTGTAAGTAATCATGGAGGGTGGGAGCACTTTCTATGTGGCCCATTCATTAGCTCTAATTTTGAGAAAATTTTAACTTCTGCAAGTATAGCTTTATTCAGATGAGAGATGGAATTGCCAGTTTCAGATTTCAAACTCATAATTGGGTTCCCAAACAAGAATCTCTTCAGTATGACTGAATTTCATCCGGTTTATTGCCGTTAAAAGTTTGGAGATGGCTTGAATATTAGCATTTACATCGAATGCGAATGAGGCCACATTATGATCGCTATTTAATTTATTTGTGGAAATTGCATCTCGCAGTGAGAAGCTTTTTAAATTTCTAAAATCCAGAGCGCTTGGCCTCTGCGCGTGGCAAGGGGAGAGAGTCGACGCTGTTGGAGCCAGGAGAAAGAAATTATTCATGCCTGTTGAATTGTAAATTCTTGCACCATTTGCGTTAAGGCTGCCCGTGATCAAAGTACTGCATTTTGAGTTGAAATTGTCCATTACAATGCATTTGCTATTTCCTACAATCTGGCGAGTTCTTGTGAGGAGATCTTTCCTTGGGATGGTCTGTAGCTGGTAGAGATAGTGACAGAATCATTCTTTTGTAATTGAAAACAGAGATGGTGATGTTGCAGTTGCAGTTGCAGTAAGGAAACAGTTTATTGATTTTTGAATGAGAATAACTATTCTTCTATCATGGTGCATTATTCTGCCATTTCTCTAAACTATGTAATTAGGAGTTTTAAGATTGCCAGGATTTAAGTTAGTCTCCTGAAGCTCAGTAATACCATACATCCACTTTTCCAAAAATTATTTAAAATGATGAAATTTGGTTTTAATTCCATATGCATTATAGCTGATTAAGTTTATTGCGAGAACTTTTAAACGCTGCTTCGAAGAAGCATTTGTTATAAATGAAGTATGAAAAAAACATTCATCACATTTGTCATCATAATTGACATCTGTTGAAAAACTGCTTCTTCCTTTGTTGGAGGTTTTGTTGCAAGTTGGATTGATCTTTTTATAAGAAATACTGCTGGATTTAGAGCTGACATATTTTTATCGAGAGTCTACGTTGTAAGAATTTTAATTTTTGCTAGTATAACCAGATTTGATCAAGCATTTAAAGGAACTGCTGAGATTAGCTTCGGTTTATGGTAAAATCCCCATCAATAGAATTAAACTCGAAAAATTACCGTTAGGGTTTCCTTCCTTTTGTAAACATTTCGAAGGAAATTTTTCAGACTTGGTACAGTCTTTAAACTTATCGCGTTCTGCATTCATCATTTATCATGGATTTCTTTAATATAACTTGCTGTGATGAAAAACCTCTTGTCCATTGTTACACTGGCTTGGTGTTTATTTTCTTTTCCAGGATTTTATTGAAATCAATATATAGCCTAAGGATGTGAAATTTTTTTAGATTTTGTCGCTTTCGGCAAGGTAATAAGAAAGAGACTATATTCGTGCTCATTTATCTGTGTCATAACGGACGGAACAGCGTTCGCACAAATCCTTCATTTTCGAGTTGTGTCATCCTATCAGCAATATCAAAGCTGGAAGACATCTAAGGACTACTGTTATTTGGTTTTCTACATTGAATTAATATCTATGCAATTTAAGACTATCATCTAAAAGTTTCTTTTGAATTATTCGATGAGTATCACTGGTTGGGAGAAAATGTTAAGCTTGTGACTTGATATTCTTCTTATTATTATTTCACTCGTCAGGGAACTCACTATTTCAGGTCATTTTGGAGTTCTGTTAAGATTGACGAAGAACTTTAAACTTTACTGGTTTTATTCTCAACCTGTGGACTCGGTTGGGAACTTTAAAAATTGTTCAAATTCATTTTATTATTAGAATAAATGGGTTTCATTTTCAATGTTATTATTTTGAATAAATTCATTTTCATTTTCTCTTGAGATTATATCATAAACCTTATTAGTTCTATCGGAAGAGTTATCTCATCATTGATGAAAGCTACTACTAGCGTTTATTTCAAATCAATAGCCTCTTTTGGTTTGAAACCCCAATTAAAGAAATTCTCAGTCTTTTTAGTTTTTTCCATACGCAATTGTTTAATAGAAGAGTTCATATTACACCTCGTGTTATTGTTAGTATTATTTTTAACACGATATTTGCTATAATTATTAGAAAACAAGTTTTTTCCAACATAAGTTCAATTTTTCTATTTGCCATTTTTAGTACAAATGTGTCACATTTTTGAATTTTAATATAACATCCATATTTGGTCAGAATGAGCTTCTTTTAGCCATCCATTGCTTTTTTCACATTTAGATAATTATATAGTACAGTCGTAAAGTGGAGGGCGAATTTAAATCATTTCTTATATTCACATTTAAAAAAGTGAGGCAGCCTATTCGGCATTTACCCCACCATGAGATGACACGCATTAAATGAATGTCCATTAAAAAAAGTCTGAAAATAACCCGATGGGTTATCTCAATAAATCGTCATGCAACACAGTTCAAACAATAGGCTTCTCTAATAATAATCACTACAATGAAGCAAATTCGTGTCCTCATGAAACACGAGAAAACTCCTGCCCATCGTCGTCAGATCAAATCACATTTCCAAAAAGCATTGCCCTTCGACATCCGTTTCAGCCGTCGAACTGCAATGTATCGGAGCATTCTTCTTTCTCTTGAAGCAATCAATAACACTTTATCCTTTGAAGTATGCATAGGTTATGGAAATTCTTTGGAAATGTGGATAATAATAATAATAATAGAAAGTGAATAATAATAATAGAAAATTCTTTACGAAATATATATGCAAGGATATTTAAAATGTCACTACTCTGAAAAAATTAAAAATATATAACTAACGATAATTTTAAGATGGATTTATTAGATAATGTTGACCTCTGATGGATGTTTTTTTTTAAACTTTTATCCTTGTCTGGTCGCATTTTTCTATCCAAAACAAAACTTAAGTTTTAATAAAAAGTGTATGCCATGTGAATGAAATGGAGATGACATGAAAAAAATTTTGATCCTATTTTTTCTCATTCAATATTAAATACAAGGGGGTTTTTTCTACAAATAGTATCCAATGGCTTTTGAGATGCACTGTATTTTGCAATGATGGAGTTATTACATTTTTTTTTTATTACAGAAATTGGAATAGCATTTAAAAGCGACATATCTGAACTTTTTCCCCGTTTCTTTTCACTTTCCAACTTCACTACGAAAAACAGTTCTTCTTTCAGTAATTTTTGATCCATAATGAATAGTAATAAAATTCAGTAGATTATGCTTAAACACTGAATTATCTTTATTTTAGAGATTCAGGAATACTAGTTCTTTAAAATATATGTGGTTAAGAATATGTATTCAAATATAAATGAAGTAGCATTATTCAAGCAATAAATTGTTTCTGAAATTTTAATCTTAATCATTTTAAACCGCTGACATAGACATGTTAAATTTTGCAGAACCTTTATTTATTTATTTTTTTCTTAAGAATATATATTCACTGTTTTCATATGCTTTCAATATTTAAATATATATATATATATATATATATATATATATATATATATATATATATATATATATATATATATATATATATATATATATATATATATATATATATATATATATATATATTTTATATTAGGCGTTTAGGAAAGACGTTCCTAAAAGCATCTTGAAAAAAAAAGTTAAATATCTTTGGAGAATTACGTAAATTTTATTTTAAAACTTCGGTACATTTTTTATCGCTTCTTTCTTTGTGTACTTGTGTTCAGCGTTTGAAAAACATAATCTAACTCTGAATTTTAGGAATTTCTTTCTTTTATATAAAATGCTAATATTTCTTTCACAAAATCTTTATAATTATGTACAGAAATATGAAAATTGAAGAAAAGAGCAACTACATCCGTGAAAAAAAAAAAGGATTGGAAATAGATAGGCTCTATAGATTTATGGCTGCGTAATGCACTTATATTTACAATACAGAAACCCTTAAATTCCAAAAGACCAAATATCTAGAACTTCTATGAGATTAAAGGCAAGGGATTAGAGGTATGGGCAGCATTTCTTTCTTAAATATAGAAAATGGCTTCCGGCAGCAAAAGAATATTATAGTTCATGAAGGGACATCTACGCTAAGGCTGCTTTGAAGAAAGTAAATTAATTATTTACAATCGTCCTGCATCTTAGTTGAGTGTTTTTCATTTGGTTTTTTCAGTAATGCAGATTTTTCGCTGGTCATAATATGATGTTGAAATTTCGTCGATTATTCGATTTTTTTTTAATTCAAAGTTAAAACTAAAAATTGCATCCCTTCCATCAAAATTATTTTCGTTTGTTAAATAATCCTGTACTTGTGCTCTTATAAATTGCCAATGAATGGCCAGAGATGGCGCCTTGCCCTCCTACTGTCGGTCCTTTTGATCCCACTTCCACGCACCCCAACGGCGTGAGATGGAGAGTTCATCGGCAAAAGTCTTCCCTGTTTCAGGACAGCTGTGGAGATCTGGGTATTAACGAGTAGAATACTTAAAAAAACCATCTCAAAGTGAATATATTGTAAACAGCCGAAATATTCAAGGAAAGACTGAGATCGGCAGACTGACTGCATTTAGTAAAATGGTTGACAGGATGACAAGTCAATTAGATGTAGAATTTTGACGATAACTTGACATATTATTTTCAAAATAGCAGATACACTGGGCAATCCAAAATCATTGCCATTTTTGTTTCGCATCTCCTAATGATGCCGGTGATGGGAAACTGCTTTTTAACAGTTTCTGCTTACTATATTTAATTCTGCTTTTTAAAAAATGTATAGAAACTATTGAAATTAATTAGTTACTGAAATTTTAAAACAATATTGAGGTTTAAAAATTAAATATTAGTGAAAAATAAACGTTATATAAATTTTTAAGAAATTTTTTGGAAAAACAGTTTATACAAATTAAAAAGTTGGCAATTCTAAAGAATAGGTGTGATCTATATATGTTTTGTTTATGAAAAATTTTCAAAACAAGCAAAAATTAAAAAAGAAAACAAAACTATTAAAATAGCCAAAATGAATAGAAACCTCAATTGAAAAGCACTGCAATTAAAGCACACAAATGCTGCAACATAAAGAAAGACATTACGCACAACTTATTCTAAATTAGAAAATTAAATATAAACTTTTTATACTTGCAATAAGTTTTGTTTATAAATTAACACACTCAAAGTATAACCTTTCAACCCTCTGTGGATAACAGTTATTCCACAAATTCCTGTCATGTAATTGTCTTTCGAGATGCAAAATCATAATCGGAAAATAAGAGAGAGTTCCGTACACACGAAAAAGAGAGCTGCGATTTATTAATGGTGGACTGTCATGTTCATTCTCACCATAAGATGGAGCCACAGTCTGTGAAGATCGTGATGTTTTGTAAATTACTTTTGACGCTTAGACATTTGATTGGAGAGTCAATGGGAGAATAGCCTGAATTTAACTCCTATTATTCAATCATTGAAGACTTAAATGTATATAACTAAGTACTCAATGTTTGTCTCCTCTTGAGTATACAGTCTTATTGATTCTGCAAGAATATTCAATTTTAAAACTGACTATAAAAAGCCACTATTTCAGATACGATTGTCTTAAAAATAAAAATTCCACGAAAAAAATCTAATTAAAAGTAATCCTTAAAATCGGACTGAAAGAAATAGTGATCTTCTAAAGAACAAAATTCAACTTCAAATAAATATAAAAATAACGCCGAAAGAAAATTCTAGTAAAAATTCCCAATGAATCAACATAAATATAAAATTTAAAAAATTGTAGACTTCAGCACTTTGGCTTTTGCTAATCCTCAGTTGCCGAGTCTATACTTGCTTAATCCATAATTCAGCTCTGTTCATACTTAAGTTTATTCGCAGACCAATAAATCAGTCAACTTTTAGCATTAAAAAGATTTGTCTGAGTTACTTGGAGTCAAACCTTTTTTTATTCAAATTTTTGCATTGTAGCAAAAGTCTTCATTATTCAAAAATCCAATGAGCTGAAATCTGCATATTGATAAAGACGCAGACATAAAAAGATGGAAATATTTTTAGTCCCGCCCATCATTGCAGCTTTCTTTGGCCTTTTCGTAATAGATACGATTTAATGTACCTCGTATACTGTGCTATAAAAAAATTTATTGGAATATTATTATTATATAAAATTTCATGCTTACAAATATAATACAAAAAGATAAGTAGTTTAGAATTTCTATAATAAAGTTAATTTGTTCATATATTTTTCGATAGTATCCCAAATAATGAAATAAATTGCATGCACTTCCATTATTCATGCATTTTTCAAAAATAAAATGAAAGACCAAGAATTAGTCTTTGAATATTCAACTGAAGTATTCAAAGGAAGGATTTCAAAATCAATATTTCGTATTAAATAATATTTTTTCCGTATCCGCTTTTCTTAGTGGCAGAAACTTAGAAATTCTTCATTCAAGGGGCGCACCCACAACTAGCTTCCGATCATTCCTGCCTGAGCTTCTTTCACCCGAGAAGTGCCTGTCATTTACATTGCTCATCTAGAGATGCAAGTAGAAAGAAAATTCATTTAGAAAACTAAATCTGAATGAATTAATAATAGAAGCGCTCTGGGTGTGCTGGCGCCGTCCAGACCAGATCGTTTGATCTAGGATTATGGCATTTAGCTTTATTAACACTTTACAGAATTAAAATGTGCTCGTCGGAGAAATATTTTTAAAATTGTGATTAGAATTTTTAAAAAATTTTAAGACGAAATTTTGGCATTTTTCCACGACAATTTCTGAAAATATGACAGTGCAAAATTTATTTTTACACTCTTCCGTAAATTCTAAAAATTATTCTTCCAATGATACAGATTTAATCTAGATTTAATGAGCTTTTAAAGATATTTTTAAGAATATTTTATAATAATATTTCCATTGTTGCGAATGAAACTCCGCATTTTAAATGCTGCTACTAAGATTTCATCTTGACGTTTATTCCATTGTTAATGAGAATGATGAAATGATGATATTTTTTTCCGTATGAATAGGTTTCTATTTAAAATGCGTTTTTAATACATTTTTTGAAATTTCTTTCGCTTAACATTGCTAAGAACGTTCATTTTTTAAACAATACAACTCTTTATCACTTTGACTGCTAATGGGCCGCATATATTTCAAATCCATAATGAAAGGGTTAATGTAATATAATCAGAAGTATAAATTATATTATCCTTCTTACCGTTTGGAAATTGCTTTTCTATTTAAAAGCGTAGATCTTTTTCACACAGATAAACTTTTATTGGATTATCCTCTACGTTATCACACAAATTAAGAAAAATATTCTATAGAACACCTACAGTTCCAAAGTTGTACAAGTTTACTATCTGTTCTTACATTTAAAATAAAAAAAAATCTTGTTTCATTAAGAAAATGTTTGCATTAGTTAAAATTGAAACCTTTCCGATTTTTTAAATTTTTTTATATTTATTTATTGATATTATTATTATTCACCTTTTAGGGGAGATGGTGGGAAGTTAGAAAGATGTATTGCACGATGCAGGAAACAATGTAATATTTTTTTTTTTTAATTAGCGCGCATTACGTGTCTATCAAATGTTTCAAATTGTTTCTGAGGGAGGTATCTGGAGCTAAATTGCATGAAGCACTGAAATGGAAATTTTAGCATCCATTGACACCGGTAAAATCACACACACATTGATTACATATGCATATAGAGTCTCAGTAATACGCTCTTTTACTCAGAACAATACAGAAATGGTTACTTTAGACTCAGATTATTATAAGTAGGGAGGGAAAAAATAAAGGGGGGAAAAGTACTTAGCTCGTAGCTTGGATAATAACAATTCATTAGCTTTCGAAGCTAGAAAGGTCGCACATCACGAGGAGAGAGGTAAGAAACATCCATTGGCCGCCAAAGGCGGCTGGTAGAAAATATTTTTATAAACTCATCATTCATTCTGAATATACTATAAAATAATACAAATATTCTTTTACGCTGTTATTAATTAAGGAATATGGTTATAGATATGTGGCGATTAAATTTCTTAGCAAAAGCACAAATCATACAACTATTTAAAAATAACGAGTAACTTAGTGAAGTAAAAGAAATGGTTTTGTTTCCGAAACATATTTAGAAAAAAATATATCAATTTATTCAAAGTAACAGTTAAGAAAACAAGAAACTAAAAGATTGCGTACAGAGCTAACTACAGTTTAAGACATTGTAACGTTTCTCCGTTTCCCTCACATGGCAATTGGCATTCCGACCATATGTAACATCACCCGTTTTCCTATACATAGTTAAGTGTCTACGGACCGCTATATATGGATCCTTTTCACTAGTAGAGACATTAGTATTTTCACTAGTAAGTTGATTGGTTGCTATCGAGATATGGGAACACAGATGTGTGTCCCGTCATTTCAAATAGATTCATTGTGTCTTCAAAAGAGAAGGACCTCAAAACATCGGATGCTACACTTTTTTTCCCTTATGAAGAGACTCTTCAAAACTTCAAGAAACGATCCATCAACAGCAACCGTCGTCATTAAATGTCGAATGCCAAGCGAACTTCAGCCGGTGTTAGTAGTGAATTTATCATAATTAACATGTTTCGGGAAGGGTCAACTACAAAAATGGATCCTTAACAGACATCCCCACGATCGATTGGAGACCATTGAGCAGCTATTGGGTGATAGGGAACTTAAGTTCATTAATGGGAAAATCAAAGGCGGAGATCTGACGGAAACAAAATGCGGACTATTTGTTTTGAGAGGCAGAGGGGAAGAGCGAGAAGAGAGAAAAGCAGTGAGAGGCGTCAAAGGAGAATTCAGAGAGACGTCACTGGCTAAAGAAGTTGTTCCTGATTTTGTGAGAAGCTCCGTGTGATTCGGATTTCTGTGTTAGAATCCACCCAATAAAAATAGGCGCATTTCTGGAGCGGTCCCTGGAGTTGCCATTTTGTTTGCGGCGTAGTGGGGGTTTTGGGGGACTTATTTTCCGATTTGATCGAAGAACTATTTCATGATTAAACTTTCCAGTGTTGCGTGAATTTTCTAAATGATATTAACCTAAATGGGATTTTTTTTTTTTTTTACAGTAAAGCTGTAAATAAAAGAATTGTTTTCTTATGGTTTTCTCTTATTTCATCGTTCTTGATCAAGATATTACAACACCCACAGATTTTAAAGGGCATTTAGATAAGGGATTACAGAGTCGCACAGTGGTGCCATTTCAGTTCCGAAAACACACAAAAATCAAAGTGGAGCAAAAAAATTTTAGTCAGTGCTTGTGTTTCTGCAAAATAAATCTCACTGCAAATTTAAGAAAAGCGAACTTATTACAATGAGAATAAATTTGTTCAATGAATGTTTTTTCATCCAAATTAAATATTTATAAATTTAGGTTTAAGATCTTATGTTTTTAGGAGGGCAGTAAAATGAAACCAAAATATTATATTGATATCACCATAAGTTATCGATAAGGTCTCACTTTTTTTCAAATTCTCTAATTACTTGCTATTTTAGAATAAATACGAAACTTTTAGAATATAGTTAATATTTTTTAATTAAAATCCAAAACATCCGCTTCTCTCAGTAGCGGTTTTCCTCACAGGTGTCACAGGCAGTCGCCTCGCATCTCGAGACCCAGGGAAGAGGCTGAAATTCAAATCGATGCATATCGCAAGCGAATACGAATGTGAATGAATTTTCTGCATCGCATCCTAAAAATATATTTGAGGTTTCGATTCAACCTAAAGTCCTAACAATTGCTTGTTCAAAAAATTTAACTTAAAAGAAATCTAAGCATATTGATTAAGTTAAAAAAATGTGTTATAATGTGTTATTAAATTGCTCAGTTTATTACAACAAGGACTATACAATGTGAGCTGCTTAAGATCTAAATTGCCCAGGTTCAAAAAAAGCGAAATGGTATGATTAAAAAAACAATTTATTACTCAAAATTCATTCGAGTTTCTCTTTAAAGAAACGTCGAATAACGTTTAAACGCAAAATATGTTCGGTCCTTTTTTGCGGTAGTTAATAGTAACAAATGAGCGGTAGAGAGCAAGTCGATCACAAATTCGATATTACTCTAGTATTCTGGAGGTTACTTTGCAACTCCCTATGAAAAAAAAAAAAAAACTCTAGGGAGTGGAAACAATGGGTGGGAATGTATGTTCCGCATTTCTATAAAGTAAATTTGTGACGTGACCTTTAGGTGAGTTCTATATAGTTCTTATTTCTCCACATTTATAGTTTCTGACTTTTAAATAATGAATTTCGCTTCGCCAGGAGATACGAGGTTATAGGTAGCTATTCGCATTGACACTCAGTTTAGAATTCGCACTCATGCAAAATGCAGGTTTGTTTCACTCCAATGAACGACTTCCTTACCAGCAGACTTATTACGCTAAGAAGCAACATTTAAATACAAAGGTAACAGTATTAAACAGATGTTATTCAATAAAAAATATTTTGTGTGTGCGCATAAATAGGAAAAACTGCATCTATACTTATATAAAGCTCAGTGTGTGTGTGTGTGTGTGTGTGTGTGTGTGTGTGTGTGTGTGTGTGTGTGTGTGTGTGTGTGTGTGTTGGCGCTCTACAGGCCAGATTGTTCGACCTACTGCTACCAAATGTGGCACATGCATACCTTGGAGGTCCAGAATGTGCACCTGGGGCCCCTTTTTTAAAATTTATAATCAGAATTTTAATTATTAATTAAAAACTAACTTTCCCGCCACAAAAATCTTTTCATTTCCCCACCACCAAATGAGTAAGGCTTCAGTTTTTTTTCCCACGCTAAAGAGGATGGGCTTAACATATTTTCGGTCGATTATTTCAAACGATTCCGTTTATTTTCTTAGTGTTTGAGGCATTTAAAATTAAACATTGTTAATGAATCGATCTTTCAGATTCATTATGAAGTACTTTTGAATTAAAATAACACAGAATAAAGGAAATGAAAAATTTCTAATCTGCATAGCGTTACCCCAACTGGCGTAGAAAAATTCAAGCATTTGCGTTACCATAACTGGTGTTGAAAATTCACGCATGCGCATTGTGTTCTGATTGTTGACAACTATTTTCAACGGATGCGGACTTGATTTAAATTATTTTTAGGTTAGTTCTATGCTTTTGTAATTAAATTGTATTTATGTTAGTCAATTATTTTTGGTATATGCTTATAGTTTTAAGTATATCATTTTTAAGTAGTTTTTTTAACCTGTTTTCGACCTATTATTTTAAACGATTCTGTTTATTTTCTTAGTGTTTGATGCATTTGAAATCAAACATTGTTAATGAATCGATCTGCTCATGATGATCTGAGAAAATTTTGTTGACAAATTCTTGAGATATTACATAAATTAAGAAATATATTCTTTAGTGCCCATAAGGTTTAAATGCTCAGTGACTCTGTTGTCAGTGATCATATTATTAAAAACATGCTTTGTTTCAGTAAGAAATATTATTATATTAATTGCAGATTAATCATTTCCACTTTAATTTAAAGCATAAATTCTACGGGAACTAACAGAAAATTAGAGAGATACATATTACGTTATGACTGAAGGCCTTTATAATATTATGAGTGAATTATATGACTATCAAAATTTGAAGTTTTGAAATATTTTAATGAAGAAGCTATTTAAGTAGGAATTACATAAAATATTTAATTATTAAAATTTTAACGAGCATTAAGATTGGCGAACCGGCTGGTCACCATAGGCGGGTAGTATAGAAAGAAATTTTCAGTACACTACTTAAGTGTCCAAGTCAAAAAACTGAATTTTCAGACCTCAATTTCAAGCAGCAATGAACAAACTGAAAGTATACGTATAAAATGCTTCACTTAGTAATGGAATTAATTACCATTTTGAAGTTGCTCATACGACCGAGAGAAATTACACAGATAACATAAATAGTAAACCGGCGATTCGTTCTCATATGTTTGTATTTACATTTATGTATGCATATCTGTTAAATAGTAAACCCTGTTTAATTCGATGCATAATTGAAATATTGATGATTACTTAATTGGAAATACCAATGTGTCACGGAGGCATGCAACTCACCTCACAAAAAGAAGAGAAAAATTGCCCACAATGGACGATAAAAATTTTATTTATCATTTTTATTATTTAGAATTTGAGATTTTAAACGCCATTTAGAGAAATGTTGGTTAATTTTGTAGAAATAAATAATAATAAAAAAAATTTTTTTGACCAGTTGCATGTGAGTGTGACAATATTCTCACCTTGTTAACCTACAAATCAAATTTGTGCCTTTGGAGTGATTTGAAGACGCAAATTTCTGATATAGAATCTGAGCAGATGGGTGCTTTACTGAGTTTCCAAGTTCCAAGAAGTGTAGAAAGAAACATTTCTACTTATTGAGTAAAATGTCCTCTCCCAAGATATCATTTTATCTTCTGTTGGTGTAAATAAGACAGTATCCATATTATCATTATTATCGATATTTGAGGACATTTCTTCCTCAGTAGATTAAAAAATTCGGATAAATTTAGACACTTTTTTTTAAGTAAGAGACCAAGAGAATGCATATTTATTTTATTCTTTTGAAAAGCATTAGATATTTATGAATTTCTTATTTTAACCTTTTTTAAGTGGTTAAAATATGAGGGTGTCCCAAAAGTTTCTGTCTCATCGCGCTATAAATGGCCTTATCTGGTTCTGCTTGTGTAAACATGCAGGCTTATCTATTAGCCATCTATGTCGTTGGTTTCAGTCATACCAGAGCTCTTTTACAGTACGTTTCGTTTGTACACCCCCAAAAAAGTTCTTTTGTCCCTTTGGTGGAATTAGAAAGGCGTAATTATCTACGAGCTCCTTCCTCAAGGTGAAACAATAAATTCTACGAAATACTGTCATCAACTGCATCAATTGAAAGTAGCCATAGCCAAAAAGAAAGCCAGAATTAAAGAACTTTCGAGACGTTATTTTTCATCATGACAACGCGAGACCACAAATTGCGTTAGTCGTAAGAGAGAAGCTCTTACAGTTTGATTGGGATATTATACTGCACTCTTCAGATCTCGCTCCATCTGATTATTACTTCTTTCTGTCCTTAAAAAATTGTCTTCGCGATAAGCGCTTTAAATCTATCGGCCAAATAAAAGCGTCCCTCGAGGATTATTTCTTGTCCAAAACACAACAATTTTTGAAAGAAAGCATCATGAGGCTTCCTGAGAGGTGGAAAAAAGTAATAGAGCAAAAGGGTTCTTATATAATAAAATAAATAATATCTTAAACAATAAATATTGTGCATCCATTTCTTCATAGAAATAGGAAATAAACTTATGAAACACCTTAATAATAACGTATCAAATTTTCTGAGCAACTTTAGAACAGTTTCATTGAAACGTTTAGAAACTATTTTAAAAATTTGTCTTTTAAACGTTTTTTTATATATCTTACTATTATTATTGGATGAAAGAATCTTTCATTATGTAATGCCCATAATGTAGTCATTACTATCAATACTATTAAAGTAAATGCTTGTCTCTGTTGCTTGCCTCGCCGTTGGCACATTAAGCGGCAGACCTTTTGTCTTAAAGTTGCCTCATTTCCTCCTAAATACACTTTGAAGGGTGGAAATGTGACCTCAAAGTGAATTTTCATTAAGTTAGATTATTATTTTAATTAATTAAAAAGTAAATAAAATTTCATAGGTGAATGTGCGTGTGCGTAGGCGTGTGTGTGTGTGTGTGTGAGTTAAATCTGTTTGATTCTGTATCAAATCTTTAAATCATTTGTTTTTCTTCCATTGTGAAAGATCACTATATCTCAACAACTGCTTTAATCAAGAATTTTACTTCACACTTAGACTACGAAAAGATAATAAGTGATTTTACTTCTTATGAATATTAGAGATTCTTTCTGTGAATAATTTTAAGCATAAAATAATGTGAATTAATTTATAGTGTTCATTAGGCGCGCTCGCATTATTTAATTTTCCAAAAACTACAGATATTTTTAATATGGCATTTATAAGAAAATGACAATTCTCTTTGCTTAATAATTAAACTATCCGCAGCTACTCATTTATGTTATTCGTTTATGCGATGTAATCGATTAAATTTGATTCTATTAGCTAATAAAAGAGAGTATTGTCATAATCATTAGAATCGTACGTGACTTTAATAACTAAAATATTGTGATTTATATATGAAACAAATATGATAGATTTTTTTTTCCCATCAAGAATTTTTATAGATATTTTAAAACTAATGGAGCCATTTAACACTAAGTTCTCTTTAGGGACCACAAATAATAATTTTGTTCCTTTCATTTTATTATCCAAATATAATCAGTTATTCCAAAACAATTCAGATTCTATTTCGAAGCCATACGCGAAATGCATCTCTGACATTTAACAAAAATATCTTTTTGCGTTGTGACGTTTGACAACATTCGATTAAATTCTTTACACCAGGGCTGGGTATTAAGTCGTTCGCGATCGACCGGTGGACCGCCAAGACATTTTGGTTTGGAAGACCTAAGACGCGCGTACAAAAAGAAATATATTTATGGAACACCGAAGAAAAATTTCAAAAATATTTCTGACGAGTTGTTTAAAAACGGAGGTACATTAAACAAAGAGAAATATAACGATGAAACAATAAAACTTTTTTCCGAATTCGAAGGACGTTTTCAAGAATTTACTATACTAGAACCAATTGTTACATTCAGTTGTTACCCATTCGGTAATGTTGATGTGTAAGAATGTTGATGTGAATGTTAGATGAAAATTATTTATTTTTTAATGTATTTTGAATTGTTTTTTATTAAATGCATTATTTGATATTATCATAATTGTGGCTATTATTATTATGTTTCTAATTATGTAGGTAAGTACATATTTTGTATTTATTATTAAATTATAATAAATATTGTAGACCTATTTTTTTAGCTCACTAAACCTTAGAAAAAATTAGAAGTAGCCCATACTCTGGAAAAGTCTGCCCACCCCTGCTCTAGAGAAAAAACAAATATATTGCCTTAATGTAAACAAATCATACCAATCATACAAATCATCAAATCATATAAATCATAATCTCATTTGATAAAAATATATCTTACAGTCTCTATTTAGAGTGTGAAGTGAGTGAGTGGTGGGAACTATGAAGTGGCATGAATTTGATGTATCGCTCAAAAGGCAATATTTTTAATCATTAAAGAATCAGCTAGAAAGCAATTAGTATTTTGAAAAGACTACATGGATAAAATATTTGTTTAAGAAAAAAAAATTCTTAAGTAAACTTTTATAGTCATAAATTCTTCGGAATTTATTAAATAAATTTTCTGCCTTGCCTTAAAATAGTAATAGCGTAGTAATAAAAATAATCCAGTCATGAAAAATACAATGGATATGATGATTAACAATTATTTCCACATTTTTCTTAACATTAATAAAAGGGCCGCGACGGCCTGCTGGTAAGGTCCGGGCTTCGATACCGGAAGACTTCCGGTTCGAGACCCGCTTCCACCCAGGAACCGTCGTGTAAGCGGGCCCGGTGCACGCTAAATCCGTCGGCGAGGTGAGGGTGTGCCAGCTCAGGCGCGGTCGCCATCTGACCGCTGTTCAAAAATACAAGGTCCGTTCCAAAATAGCCTTTGTGTTGTTTTAAAACGGGACGTTAATATAAATAAACTAAACTAAATCCAACATCTATAAACGAATTCCTTTCCGAGAATTTATTTTAAAAATTGATTCAATCTGAGAAAAATTTCTAAATAAAAATGTAAAATTTATTTTTTATATCATTGAATTATTAATAGTGTTTGACAATAAATATTTAATAATAAGCTTACGGAAATCTTGAAGAAAAATAAAAGTTTATAAATTTCATAAAAATTTGAAATAATTATTTAAATTTAAAAGCCAGTTTCGAAAACTTTTTTTTTAAATTAACCATTTTTAGATCATTTCAAAATATCATTTTTGATTTTTTATATTCTTTTTTAATTCAGCTAATTTATTTATTATTCAACGTAAAGTTTTTCATTAAAAATTTGGCTTTTTAATATTCTCATTTTTTTAAAATATTTGCAACGATAGAAATATTCATTATTGAATTATTTACATTTAATTCAATAGAAAAAAAGGATCCGGATTCTTGAAGCATATTTTGTTTAATAGCAAAGTACTTCGGTTCAGGTGAAAAATTATCTCAGTCAATATCTCTAATATAGTTTTAAAACTAAAGGAATTCAAAATGAATAATTAGCTTTAATTTCCTTTTACTAGCTGTTGACTCTGATTTAAAAATATGATTATCATTGTTTTAAAAATATGCCCTTGAAATAAATTTTTCCATTCTTCAATCCAGTAGATTTCCATTTTTTAAAATTAAAAGCAAAGAATTATCTTTCGAGTTTTGTTGAAAATATTTTCTTAAAAACGGTTTATAAAATTCCTAAAAATAATGCGTCAAGGCACTGAACATTTTTTTAATTTAAATTTTCAATTGTAAACCGTATAAAAAGCATTGTTAAGTAATTTTTTTTTTCAGCAGTTCGAATTTAGCATTAAAAGATTTTTTTAAATTCAGATCGATTCAAACAAAATGGCAGGAATACATTCTTTTATTGCAAATAAAACACGTCATTGATATTGTAAGCCCATAGTATTAGAGTACTTGCGTAAATATTTATAAATCCGAATTGAGTATATACATCTAAAATTAATAAATTCAATGCATCTTAATTATTCAACAGAAAAATTAAACTAGTTATAATCAGCAGGAGCAGTGAACCCAAAACTTTTTCGCAAGCTCTCTAATAAAGGTGAATATATGTTTTAAACGCGTTTCTTAACAGCCGATTCCCAAAATGTGACGCGGAACTGACTACAACTGCAATCATAAAACCATATACCAAATTTCATTCATTTTTGTCACTGCGTTTACATGCTTCTGAAAGTGCAGATCAATTCTGAACTGGATTTGGTTCAATATTTGATACGTGTCTAAACTATAGACATTAAATCTGTGTGCCGAATTTTGTCCATCTAGCTCTCTTCGTTTTATAGTTATCGTATTAACTTATATTCAAACAACCGCACAGACAGACTTCCCCTGAATAGATTTTGCTATAAATTGATTAGAAATATAAAAATTTGGTGTAAAGGCCGTATACCATATTTCATCCATCTAGCTCAAAATAATTTCAATCTTAGCACCCTGACATAAAGTTTCGAAGCTGGAGGAAAATATGCGGATTGCAATTTTAAAAAAGAAGGTAAGAGCGCCGTTTTGATTTTTGTCTTGGAAAGTGGTTTTATGGTTGTTCGCATCTTGAAAGAAAAGGGGGGGGAGGCGCAGAAGTCTGTATTGAAAATAGGTCACTGTAGCCCTTAATATGACTTTAATAAATTGCAGACCAATAATTAAACCCTAAAATCCAATTTTTCTTTCAACGAAAGAACAATGAGGGTAATCAGAATAAACTATCAGTCCATCCCTTGGCTCGGAGCACTGCGCCTTTTTTTTTTCTTTGTAATTTTATAGGAGCTTCGCAGAGTGAGCAACAAAAAAAAAACAATTTGCCGTCAAATGCAAGCTTTTTCTCGTTCAAAAGTAATACAGTGATTCGCCAAAAGTCGCATATTTCTTTTTAAAAGTCTCTTTTCCGTCTGACCCAATGGCATTCGATTTGCTATCACTTTTCCCATAGAATTCGGACAAGCGAAATTGAACCGGGATCACAGGGGTGCACGCTATTAAGTGCCCAGTCACATGCGTCCGAAAATAACCCAATTTCCATGGCAACGTGCCAATTGCTGTGGAAGTGAGCGCATGCGTCTGTTGACGTAATGTTTTTGAGGGTCTTGAAAGGTAGCCAGATTTGGCAACTTATCCCTCTGCTTTATTGATTTCATTCTCTGTTCTGTTGCTGTTTGTATTGCACGAGTTCCATTTAATTTCCGGGATTATGTTGCGTTATTTTTTAATGAAGTTTTTGATGAATTTTGCCTTCCTTACATTGATGTAAGAGAACTTGTGAAAAGACATGTGAGATACGTTTGAGCTCTAGTTTCCTGTCTAAAGTTTTCTGATTTATAATTTGTCAAATGCGTAGGGTTCTTTTTAATAAAGATCTAAATGCTACAGTAATTTAACCTTGAACAGTTGAAACAGTTCTAAGCCTTTTATCAGTCGTTTCACAGATTTGAAAGTCATCTGCTTCTATTATTGTTTGTAGAGCTATGCAATTTGAATTTTTATAGCAGGAAACTCATTGTCGATTTCATTAGGACTAATTACTATAGTTAAGCACGATAATTCATCAAAAAGGATATAAATATGAAAAAAAAATTCATATCCGTGTGATCCATTTGCGACCTTTTGAGGAGAAAGTGGCTGGGAAAGGCGGAAGGCTAAAAAATGAAAAGGAACTGAATTCAGTCCTTCCGAATAATATATATATATATATATAAAGCTGATTAAATGTTGGGTCTACTTTGGAAAGTGAATTGAACGCTGCACATAGTTATTCTGATTTTTGCCATTTGATACTTAGCCTGAGTTCATAAAGTTTAGAAACCTAGAGTTTTCATAATTAATAATTTTAGCTTAGGCGAACTCTTTAAAGTTTCAAGGTAAAGTTTTAAAAACTTCTTATAAAGAGTCATTTCTCTTCGTTTGAATCATCATTCTCTAGTTGAAAATCAGACCGTTCATTGTGCTTTTTTTTTTTTTCTTTCCAAAGTATTCTTATGTGCTAAAGGGGCATTATCTTTTTCTTTATTAACGCTACTTTCACTGTTCATCATTCAGTTCATCATTATCAATTCATTCCCTGACTTCTTTATCTTCCATATTTGAAAATCGCTGCAATGGCCTTTTGAAATTTATAAACTATATTGGCTTCATTTTCTATGTGGCAAAGAGTATATCTACAAAGTCCCAATGTATGATTAAATTTCTAAGATTGGACAAATGGAAAGGAAAGAAGACAACCTATAAGTTCAAAACTTAATGATATGCAAACCCGCACTCAGTAAGGCCTCACTGTATTATGGATATCGAGGATACAAAAACATACACTTTGCACTTGGAAAAGTAATTCAATGCATAATTATTCACCTAATATGAGGACTTATTTATTACTCCGAAAAAAATATATATACTTGTTTCAAGTTGAATTTCGCCGAAAAATTACTTTACATCTTCTTATCATTCTGCAGGTATTTTTAACGATCAAATTTTAAAAAATAAATAAATAAAATGTCAAAATGATGCACCATCTGGAATGGTATCTGAGGGTAGCCACCCGGATGCAAAGGGTTAAGATCTAGGTATGAAAATATGTCTTTGAAATATCGTGTATGCTCATTTATCGAGTTTACAACAGAGAGCTCAGAGTGGAATTGTTTCGAGCTAGACGGGTGAATTATAGCGTATGGTCTTTACATCAAATTTCTAGATTTCTAATAAATTTTGAACAAATTCTATTCAGAGGAAATCTGCCTGTCTTTAATTAATCTTCTCTTAATCTGAGGAAGTTAACACGATAACAACAAAAGGAAAGAAGCCAGATGGATAAAATTCGGTATACAAATTAAGCATCTATATTATAAACGCCTATCAAATTGTTGGCCGAATCCAGTGAGGGGCTGAGTAGCTCAGAAGCATGTCAAATACATAACATTTTGTATGCGGTTTTTGTGACTGCGATTGTAGTACTGTATCAAGTTTTGCTTTCAATTGGTTGAGGAAAAAATTCTTCTAAAACACAAATTTTCCTTTATTAGAGAATAGGCGAGAAAGTTTTGGGAAGACCACTCCCGCTATTTGAATGCAAGATTTAAAAAATTGATTTTGGAAGACACGAGTATTGGGAGGAAACAGAAGGGCCACGGCGGCTGGTGGTAAGATCTCGGCTTCGACCTATAGAGCTTCAGATTCGAGCCCCGATTCCACAGAAAAACCGGATAAGCGGGCATGATGCACGCTAAGTCCGTCGGGGCAAAATGCCCTCCCACTGATGTAGCGTGGGAACTTGGGAAAGGAAGGTGCCAGACCAGGTGTCGTCCAACCGCAGCTCAAAATGACGAGATGCGTCCCAAATTATCCCTAGTGCTTCCTTAAAACGGGACGTTAATGTTACTAAACCAAACTCGAATAAAACAGAAGCGCCATTTTCTCCGCACATCAACCTTTTTTTTACCGCTTTCTCAGTGGCAACACATTTTTCTTCTAATAACTAAATTATTTCAACAAAATTTCAATATAGTACATATATTGCAAAAATATCGACTTGCCTGAAGTACCGCTCAGAATAAAATATCCTATTCAATCAACCTTTCAAATAAAGCCCTCTTGTAACCAGAATGTGCTGACTCAAGAAAAAATCTGAAAGGGAGAGGGTTCCACTCGTTACCGCCTCTTCTCCACATCCCTGATCTCCCCCCCCCCTTGACTACTTCGGTTCCACAGCGGCGAAAAGGGCATTGTGTTTCAGTAATAGATTCCCAGATACGATACCATTGGGCTCCTGATATAAAAAAGAGCCATCTTATCCGATGGATTATTTGAGATCAGGAGCACTATTAGCGATATATTATTCCTTGCATGTATTTTGATCATTTTTTAACTTTAAAAAGGCGTTTATTGAGAAAAATGGGTACGATATATATCAATCAAAATATTTTCCATCATTTTCTACAACCTTTTCCCATTTTGCAATGAATTGTCTTCGAATTTTTTTTGGTCCTTCAGGCCGTTCTTTGTCATTGACATCGAAATCACCACTTTTAAATCGTTGAAACCAAAACCGACCATCGGAATAGGACGGAACAGCGTCACCAAAAGTTTCTAAAAGTGTCTGATGGGCTTCGGCAGTAGATTTCTTCAAATAATAATTTAAAAAACCAATGAATGTCGAAAATGCCATTTGGAGCGTTCCATGATGAGTGTCTTCATACACTGAATAACTCAATAATACTAAATGGGAAAACTTTCAAAATAATAACAATAAAGTATTATTTATTGTTATTATTTATTTATTTATTGCAAATGCCCAGAAGATTGGCTATGACTCCATTGGATCTCTAACCTTCCAATATGTCAGAGACACAAGGAAGGAGACAAAGCCGTAGCAGATTGAGTGTTAACGAGGGTGCACCGCTTGGAGACCTGCCATATTACACCCCATAAAGTAAGAGTAAATTGGTAAAACCCAAAACCATTGTTGTTCATACAGATACTTCGCATGTTTACCGATAGATGTCACTGATTAAAAAACATTCAAGCACCTCCTATTTAGATTATTCATTCATTTTAATTTGGAGCAAGAAAAAAAATATTTAATCATAATTTCAAATACGTTAAAAGTAAAAATAGGGTTAGAGTTTGTTACTACATGTCTTACGATTTTGTGATTTATCAATTGAAAAAAAAAAAAAAAAAAAATATTTTTTCAAAAATAATTCTTGGAAAAATCTAAACTATGCACGTAATGGAAGTTACCCCCATTATCAAATCAATCCCCCCGAGGGACACCACAGATGTGGAGAGGAGAAGCTTCCGGTATGATGGTGGATTCTCGTTCCTCTGATGAATACAGAAATGACGAGGTGTCAGCTATCCCTTATCGATGATGGGGGGCGCCTCCAACAGGAGTGGTTTACCGTGTCCGGTGATGGCCTTTAGAGCCATAGTTCCGCCTATGCTGTAGTGGAGTTTCGATCATTCAATATTTCCGTGTGCGTTCGGAAAAGTCGTTGTAATTGTTTATAGTTACAGCCATTGTAAATGCTAATCACTCATACCTAATCACGGCTGCATCACTGATACCTAACATCATAGTTGTGCATCTGATTAAAATGCATTTTCCTATATCCATTAAATAAATAGTTAAAAACGTTAAATAATTGCAAGGTGTTTATACATGTTTTATTATATTCATTCAAACATTAAGTGTGGAATTATATTTTTCAATTAAATTAATACATTGAATAGAATAGAAAAAAAATACTGCTTTTTGTAATGTAACCGTTAAATGAATCGTAGATGCCATCGGGGGAGGGGCGAAAAAAATGTTAACCTTAGAACAGAAAACTTTCTTTCTTTTTATTTCCCAATATTTTACATTCTATGTATTTTCGTTGGCTTATAGGCACTCATTAAGTTAGATCTCTCAAATTTATTAAGAATCCCATGGTTCAAAATCAGATTATGCACCTTACATAAGGAGCACCATACATAAGACAGGAGACTACTGTTTTTTACGAAAATACGAATTTTTGTTTGTTTGCTAATATTCTTAATGTATCCACAATTTTCTTGATAAAACCATTTGAATTTTATTTTTAAGTCTATTTTTGGGAAGTGACGCTGATTTTTATATTTACATTGATATACTTTTTAAAGCTATTTTCACAAATTCTAATCCTTGGTAGAATTTCCTTATGAAAAAAACTCATGAATTAAAATCCAATGCAAATTTTTAGTTCAAATTCGGTATAGTCATTTCTCAATACGTTCTGCCGTTCCTGAATTAGCTAATAACTAATCTATTCATTTACAAATATTCTACAGTTGTTTCAATGCCTTACAATACATATTTTTTTTAAATTTTGATGTTATTTATGAGTCGAATTCCAATATTTAAAGAATGAACAGGAATACAGCTTATTTTTTTTAGCTTAAGAACTAAACAATATATTAAGTAAGCAATTAGCAAATGTTTACGCAAATCGTTTATTATATTTCTCTAAACTAACAGATACTTGATTTATATCTCCTTTTTGCCAAAAAAAAAATAATCTTTTTTATAAATTAAAAAAATATCATTTAATGGGTAGATTTTGATTTCATATACGTTTTTCCGATCTTTTTAATGCAAAGATTCAAGAATATAACTATTATAGAACGTTTCTCACAAAAAAACAAAAAAAAATCCCTGACGTAGGACCTACTTTTTGTTTACGAGAACCAAACGTGCCCCGTTTGCGTGGTGCGGCAGTTTGAGTGTTCGTTGGGTGAGATATCATTCTCGTCATTAAACAAGCTTCAAAAATCGCAAGGCCTGTCTCACGGTAACACCTGGCGTCGCTTAAAAAGGGACGTTGATTCTTGACACTCCTATTCGCCTATCTGACTAAAACAACATTTTCATTTTCTTGTTAGATAATGATCATTATACATGTCTTATAATAGCAGTAACTCCCTCAACAGCTTTTGGAAGTCATAACAAAACTATAATTATATTTTTGAACTTCCTGAGAGCTAAAAGAAATTTTTACATTCACATGATATGTATAGTTATACATCTTATTACTTTCCGAAATGCAAAAGATTAACGTTACTGAAAAAAAATTAAACAGCAGAAAATCTCCCTATAAAAATCTACATAATTAAAACAGTTCATTCATCGATCATTATTGGATGTAAGCCCGGGTTCCGGAGTTCTCGGATGAATTTTTTCAGCTCATTCGCCAGTCATTGAAACGATTATTGAAAACGTTCGAGCGGAAATATTCATTTCACATGCTGACAGTCTGATGAGCGCAACAACGTTGGGTCCAATCACTCGCGCTATTATGTGAGTGGAAATGAATCAGAAGGATCCTACTTCCTGCATTTTTTTTTTTTTTTTCGCTGTTGTTGTTTTATTTTTATCAACATCTGCCCAGGTCGAGAGATCGAAAAAAAGTGAAATGAAAGCATCTGTCGAAGGTTGTGAAGAATGCAGACATGACATGTCAATGGGTGGAGCTAAAAAAAGTGCATAATGATTCTATATATTTCATCTTGGAGAAGCAGGCCTTATGTACAAGCGATGAGCACACACACAACACAGAAAGAAATGAAGAAAAAAATCTCGAACATTTTATCCCTGGTCTTATATAACCTGAGATATGGATAGGGGAAATATTTCTTTACAGTGCTAATATATTATTAAGATTTCGATAGGGATTTTTGCTACACACGTCGACAAGGCAAGGGGAAACACAGGGATCTATTAAAAAAAAAATGTGTGTTGTCAGCGGTATTTTGTCCCTTCACTCGGAGTGTGGGAAAATTAGACTTTTAGCCGATTCAGCAATTTTACAAAACTTCTCTTGAATGAATTAATCAGGGAAAGTGGAATTGGATCAGGAAATAAGCGAATATTTTAGAATGAAGTTACTATGGGCTAAATTAAGATAAAACCTTGGAAATTAATTAAAAATGAATTAAATTCCAATTAAAAACTACTTCTGAAACAATCTAAAAAAACTAAAATTATTTCTGAATCAAACTGCAAAAGCACAATTGTATTTGGAGAGCGCTAATGCTGCTACTATTAAAATACAGACGAACATAACCAACTTAGTAAAATTAAAAGGAATGGAATTATTAATGTTGGAAGGAATTTATTATTGTTGTTATCTTTTAGAAAATCTAAAACTTCTTTGTTACTATTAATTATAAAGTTATCTTCATCTTTAATTTTATTCAGTATAATTTTCAAGTATTTAAAGAAATGTTTCCCCGTATAGTAATTATAACTGCCAGTGCTACAAGTCACGAATCTGAATTTTAATGAGGTTTTTTTATGAAATTTAACTGCAGGGAACAAATAAGGATAGTTTAGACAGCAAGTCTTACTTTTAGCATTCTTTTATCTAATTCCTTTTTTTCCCGTATTCTTTAAAATATAAGTTGCATTAGAGTTATATTCATTAATTAATAATTCTCTGTAATAACATTTACAAATTAAACAGAAATTATTTGCTGATTTATCTATTATTGTAATAAAAAATTTAAAAGAGAAATTTTTTATTTCTTTTTTTAATGTTTCGCTAAAATAAATCCCTCGTTCTTAAGATCTGCCAATATCTGCATTCATTTTTGTCTTTATTCCCTCTAAAATTCTCACTTTCCATTCTCCGAAACCTTCCGCAGGCCAATGGTATTTCCTAGATAATTTAGAAATAAAAATATCGAAATCTTTTTCAATAGAAAGTATGATTTTTTATTGTTTATTTTTTCTTTTAATCTAAATTTGGTTCCTCTTTCTATTAAATCTCTTAAAGAGCTGGATTCAATCATTTTTAAATTTCCTGTAATAATATGACCTTTATCCACATCAATAAAATCTTTATAGCTTTCTTTGTTACAGTTACAATCTGTTTTATTTATTTTATCTACATTTTTGCTATAGTAATTATAATTACAAATTCGTTTCCTTAAAGTTGATGTATAACTAAACACTATTGAAACAGTTACTATATCCTTTAAAGGAAAAAATACTTTACTGTTATGCACAATTTTAGGTCATTTTAGGTTTTCGAAGTTAAAATCCAAAAATCTTACCACACAGAATTCTTTAAATAATAAATCTTTTTTTTTTCCCAATATTGAGCTTAAATTTAATTAGATCAAGAATTATGAATTTAGTGAAAGAATTTTCAAACTTTAAATCTCCAGATCTATTGTTCATAAACCATTTGATTTTATTTTTTCTAAGACTAAAAAGATATTTCCTAATTGTGTGAATTTTTCTCTATTATGATCCAGATTACAACAATTCTGAAATTCCTCAAATATAATATTATAATTGCCGGCTTTACCTTTGCCACTCTTTTACTATAGTTTTCCTTATCTATAAAATGTTTAAAAATATAAATAGTTTCTAGGTCTAATCTTTTTTTTAAGTCATTAACATTATCATCCAGAATGTGGATATTAATATTATTAAAATGATGGTATTGAAAGTGTACTAGTTCATAGTCAGAAGTCTTATTTTTTTATAAAGTTTTTAATTAAACATTTTATAAAAAACAATGTGTTCCAAAGCCTGTATATGAAATATGGTTTCATTTCGTTCATTAGCTGTAGAAGCCGTAAACTGGGAAAGTTATTTTAAGGTCACTCTATATATATAGAGAGAGAGAGCGAGAGAGAGTGGCCATAATATATATATATATATACATCCCAATATAATATGCGACATGAAAACAATTTGACTTTTTTGGAGGTTAATGATATAAAAATAATGGTCCTCCTCAAAGTGAAAATATTTTCCTTACATTCATTTATTATTACATCAAACTTAATTTTTTTTATCTGCAAAATTTGTTGAGATATTAAAAAACAAATGTAGTCCCTTGCTTGAGCAATGTTCCTAGTCTTTTCAGGGATAATACAGATACAAAAGATCATTATCCTGATTTAAAAGGGCGGAATCATAATGCATTTACGCCTTGATGCATTCATTACGTTTCATTAAATTTCGAAAGTGTTCAAATAAAATATCTGTTGGAGTATTTTGAAAGCTTATTCAGAAAACGGTTATTGACGCTTATACAAAATTCTTGAGAACACGCGATCCAAAATAGACTTAACAATATTTTTTTTAAAATTAATTGAAAATAGAAAAAAAAAATTCACATAAAAATTGCCATAGTTAAAATAACAATTTTTTGAATTTTAAAGCGATGAAAAAATGAATTTTATGCTGAAATATTTTTGGATCTTAAAAGTAGAAAATGTCAAAATTTCCCTCGGTTTTTTATTTACATAAAATTTTAAAAAATCGTTCTGAGATGGGCATTCCTACCCTCCAAAGGATATATGTGCCAAGTGTGTGGGCTCCAGACTTATAGAGTGTGAGAATACATGCGCTCATTTATCTTCATTATTAGTAGAGATTGGAATAGTATTAACTGACAATAACTAACGGTTGTTAAGTTTAAGAGTTCAGGTTCCTATCGGTTTAATTACCTTTATTTAATTGCAACAGTGTTTATAAGCATAAAACTCTACTCAAATAATATTAGTATACAGCAAGGGTGGGCATTAAGTCAATCACGATCGACCGGTGGACCTCCAAGGCATTTGAGGGCGACCGCCATTACTAAGACCTAAGATCAGAACTTGAATAAGGCAGGGGTATACGGGGCAGTTGCCCCGGGCCCCCACATCAGAGGGGAGAGGAATCGAATAGAAAGTTTATTTTACGTTTCCTTCTTTAATGGCTAATAGCTATTGTAGATTTTAGTCAATTTTCTTGTTATATATCTATAATGAGATGAAAAGCTGAAATATCTCCATAAAGTTCGATTCTTCATTACTAAAGTAGGGAAATAGTGGAAGGCCCCCAAAGAAGTTTTGTCCCGGGCCCCGATTAGGCTAAGTCGGGCCCTACCTAAGATGCGCATACTAAAAGAAACATATTTATGGAACACCGATATAATATAAATTATATATTCTCTTTATCTCTTGATGAAAACAAAGTTTTTCTCCTTCAAAAGGACATCATTTTAAAAGCGTGTAGTTCAGAACCCTAAAAATAAATTTTTGAATCTAATGGACGGAGTAAAGTATCCCGATTTTAAAAAAAAAAAGTTGTACATCATTTAACATCGTCCTTTGGCTCTTCCCTTCCTGTGTGAATCTGCCTTTTCAACGATGAATATAATTAAGGCAACATATCGTTCCCTTCTCACAGACTACCATTTAGAATCCAGGGCGAGATTAGAAGCTAGTTTTTATATACCGAGATATTCAAGATTAAGACTAAGTTTTCTACCAGAACAGGCCTTCTCTGTAAAGGGGCCTGGATGCAAAATCCATTTCGGGCCCTAAATCTTTTGCAAAGTTAAAAAAAAAAATACATGAGCACGAACATATATTACGAATGCATGTTTATTTAATACGTTATTTTGTTTTTGTTACAATATTAATTCAGAAAAAATACTATGTCTTGCATTTTCTTTTTCGATGCTTAAGATACCAAGTGCCTTTAAGCGCTCTACACACATGCTTGAATGAAGATAATTCTTTATTAATTTTAATTTGCTGAAAGAGCTCTCAGCACTTTCTATAGTAACTGACAACGTAAAAAAAAGTTTAAACACGTTTAATGCATTCAGAATACTCATGTCTTGCAATCCCTTTCATTCAAAATCGAATCCAGCAGCAAGCCAGTTTTCAGGATTAGGTTTTCATCTACATCTTTGTTACAAAACTTTCCAAAGTTTTTAAAACAGTTTTCTAATTCATGTTTTTCTAAAAATTTCCTATCAGTGATTCATTAGAAATCAGAAATAATACTTTACTTTTAAATCGATCTTCTGTTTCTACAATAACAATATTAATTACGAAATTTTAAAAATGACATATAAATTCATATACTGGGTTTTCTATAACTTCATCTTCTGCTATTTCGTAATATAATTTTTTTTCTTTTTCGATTTCGTTTTTCAGAAAACTTTCTAAATTTTCAAATTACGTGCTTGTACTTTTGATTCGTCCAAAAATGTGTCAAAATTTTGTATTTCGGTTTAAAATTTTATTGACTAAATTAAAAGCCGACTCAAGAACAATTGTTTTTGCTGAAATAGTTTATTGATAGTACTAATTTTAGAAAATATTGCAAATCCATACTCTTAAACATAAAATAAATAGCATTTTTTGTATTGAATCTAAAAGTCTTCTAGTTTTGTATATAGCTGCATTATTCGGTTCTTACGTCAATAAATTCTTCCAGGGCATTACAAGTTTGTCCAAATTTTGTATACACTGCTTTCAGCGAATCTGTTTGGCTCCTCAACCAGTGTTGCACAATGATTTAAGAGTAATGATTAAATATTTTTGTAGAATTTTCCATCTTTTTGCAGATGCAGAAAATAAGCGTTGCAATATCCCCAAAATTTTTTACAATATATACTGCTAGAAGCGGTGTCACAAATTAATAAATTAAAAGAGTGTGATAGGCAAGGCACATGAATTGCATGAGGGTTTAGAGCAATTATTCTAGATTGTAACCTCTATATTTCCATTTCATGTTGCTACCGTTTTCATATGCATGCCTGCCCTCTGCAATCCACAATATCTACATCCAGCTCACTTAATCTTTTCAATAGAGCTTTTGCTAGTCTTTCTCCAGCCACACCAGTTACTTCAGTAAGCTCCATAAATGGTTCATTTATAGGGTTTATTGAAGGTTTAGGTTTATGACACACTAATAGGATTTGCGGGATTATTTCAATCTTTTGTCTTCAAAATTTACATACCTAATAAGGACTGAAGTTTGTTCCTTTTGGGAAATATCAGGAGTACCATCCATTTGATCCGATAGTAAATGGCTATTTTTATATCTCCTTTCATTTTGTTAAGGACTTCATTTCCTACCGGCATCAAAAGACACTCAGTCAGCCACATGGAAACAAACTAGTTCGTATACTTTCAGTATGTGTCAGAATATTGTTTAGAACATTATTTTAATTCTTGATCATATTGATTGGGCGAATGCCAGTGCATGGCATCCGCCGCACCCCCTAGATGACCGGCTGTGCTTTCAACTTACTGTAACTACAAGAACTAACTTTAGATGAAAATATTCTTTAATGTTTTTCGAATTTTTTGATGTTAAATGCATCATTTGATTTTAATAGATTTGCGGCTAATATTATATTTGTATCTTGCTATTATTATTATGTTTGTAGTTATGTAGGTAAGTACATATTCTGCATTTATTACGTTGTATTCTGTATTTATTACGTTGTATTTTGTATTTATTTAGATTCTGTATTTATTAAATTGTAATAAATATTGCAGACCTTTTCTGAGCTCGCCACATCTACGCCACTGGGTGAATCGCAGCACCGTGAAAAAATTAGAAGTAGCTCGTACCGTGGAAAAGTCTGTCCACTCCTAGTTTACAATATTGCGGATGTTGCATAGGCATAAGCCATAAGTAAATATGAATATACACATATTTACGGAGCTTCTAAAATAAAAATTAACCTAAAATAAATAATTAACCTACTTATTAATTAAAAATATATCAAAATATAAAAGTGAGTTGATTAATTTATTAAGAGTCGGATCTTATAAAATGCAAACTGCTTGATTCCGCCACTGTCTATACTCCCCCCATTTCGTCCATTCCGCCACTATCTATACTCCCCCCTCTTTGTCTCCATACGTGACGCCTTCGCCTTTTTTGAAGCAACTTAATGGCTATTTCGGGACGAAGCTCATAATTTTTAACCGTGGTCAGATGATACCATGCAAGGAGGAATAAGAAATCAAAAAAATGCCGCAGAAGCTACAGCACAGAAGCGAATATTAAAAGTCGAGCGATGCTAATAAATGACATTCGATGCAATATGTATTCATGATGCCGGAACGGAAAAATAGATGGCTGGGGAGGGGGGGGGGGAATTCTGCCGATAAAAAAAAAAAAAAAAAAAAAAAAAGAGCGGAACAAAACCGAGCGGGTTAGCTTCCGGTATTGGCGAGAATTTCTGGCGCCGTTCTGTGGAGGCCATCGTCGCCGCTGCTTTTCGGCAACCATGTAATTGCCGGCAGTCAGATGTGTTTTCAACTCTGCTTCACGAAACTTCAGATCTGCGTTGATGTCCGCCGCAGCAACCCTGAATTTCAGAAGCATGCCGCAATTTCTCATTGTAAACTATGCAGCAGCTGACCATCACGACAAAGATGCACTTTTCGAAATGTCCTAAGTTTCATATTTAGCAAAAACCTATCATTCCCCCCCTCCATTCATTTACAATGCCTAAATTTCTCTTGGTGCGTATCTTCCAAAAACCAAGGACCAAATACCTGATTTCGATTGTTGTTTTGGTGTTCGTTTCCATCGCAATCCTCTACCACAGCGTCGGAAATAAACAGAATCCAACCCCGGCATCGCGGCTGGAAAGCAGAGATTCGGAAATATCTGTGCAACTCGTCGAGCAGATAGATGCAGAAGTGGAGATCGTCAAAGTGAAATCGCGCCAAAATCTGCCCTGCGATCCTTTGCCCCCGCTCAGAAATGTCGACATAAACACCCCCGACGTGTACCCGACCTTGAACTTCAAGCCCCCATATCGGAGCTATTGGAACTACACCTTCGAAAGGAGGTACCTCAAAGTCAAGGAAAACTGGAATAAATTGCCTTTACAAGTAAGTGTCCTCCTCCTCCTCGTTTTATAAAAATAATTATCATATGGTTTGAAATGATTTCCTTATTTTTGTATCTGATTGAATTTTTTTAAACTTTCATTTATGAGAGATTTTTAAATAGTGAGACGGGTCTAGCCATAGCTCTGGTTGTTAAAATTTTCATACTGTTGTTGTCTGAAAATTTTCCGTATTAATAAGGAAAAAATAATAATAGAATTGTCTTAATGAATCGTATTAAAATATGTTAAATAGATCTGTATTTAACGTTAATTTTGCTATTATTTATCATTAAAAATTATTTCTTTTCCTATACTTTCCATTTTTGATCAAAATGCGAGTCAGATGTAAGTAGGGTTCACTTCTGTATAAAGAAATTAAAGAAGCCCTGATTTATATTATTTCCTTTCTAATATCCATCTCAAAAGAACGTTATTCATTTCAGGTTTATTATAATGTATTTATATACTTGATTTTTGTATACAATTTATAATTTTCTCTAATTATATATATTATGACTGAAAAATTACGTTAACTATATTACTTCTCTTGTGTAAGAGTTAGTTGTTTACATTCAATAGCAAGCAGTCCAAGGTCTTATCGTATTCAGTTCCTCTTCTGTCTGGGATTTCATTGATAGAGATTTATATTGGTTCAAAACAATTAATATTCTTTGCAACGAATTGGCATTTCAGTTAGTTTGAAATATTGTAATTCTAAATTTCATTGTATTAGCTTGCAGTTACTTAATAGAATAGTTGTTTGACTTTACTTATGAATATAATTGTTAGTTAATGAAATATGATTATACTACTGTTGTTGATGGTATATCTCAACTTTTGTAATAAATTAGCCTATATTGTAATTCTAAATTTATTAACAACAGTAAAATTTTACATTTTAACTTTAAAATTTACAGCTCTGGAATTAAGTATTTTTAATGGAAATGCATTGCTATGTAGAGATTTTCCAGTTTATAAAACTCCCAGTTTATAAAAAAGTTAGCATGATGTAATGTGTTTCTGTTTCTTTATGATTATGGAGCCTGGATATGGATTTACATATAAGAATTGAAATCTGTGGACAGCAAACGAACGTCGCGAGCAATCGTAGTAGTTAATTACACAATATATTTTTTTATAATTTAAATACTTAAAATGAAATATGTAAAAGATAGCTTGCTAGGATCATAATTTAAACTGTTTTTCATTTTGTTGGAATAAATTTATGCTGTGATGTTTTCTAATATTTTAATCTCCGTAATTAAATGCCTTTTTGTTCAATTTTTTTTTTTTTTTAAATTAGGAATAAATCATAGGATTATACTCTTTAAGTTCTTACTGTTTTCTTCAGTGGTGTCTAAGCACAGTAAAACTTTAACATTGGAATATATGATTTATTTTCTCGTTTAGCTTACAAAATTTTTTATACATATCCTGGTTGTCTAGATTCATAGTAAAATAGTTTATTATTTATACTCATTTCACTAATAAAAACGGTTTATTGATATTTTTATATATTTCCCCTATCAAAAATTTTGATCCTTTTCCTTTGAATCATTTTAGCAAGTTCATTTAGTTGACCCAGTAATAATTTTACAGTTATATAGCTCTCCAATGTGTGCTTTTTGTATTTAGATTCAGTAAATAATTTTCTCTTATAGTGAATATTGATTTATTTTCCGACTTAAAAAGATGTACTGTCAAAATGAAAATAAAAAATAAAAATTTGTAACTGAAAACAGACATGATACATTTTCACGGAAGCTTGGATTTCAACTTTTTAAAAATCTAATTTTATAATTTTTGAGATCCAGTTGACCTTTATGTAATAATTCGAAAATATTTTTGATGTTCCAAGCATCTTCTGTATAAATTCATCAGCTTATGATTCAATTAGTCGTACTTATTTTGTTTTTCGGAGTTCATATTTGATGCAATTCATTATTTTAAGACTTTCAACTTTTTTTTTTATTCCAAGTTTTATGTCATATCTGTAATAATAGTTAAAAATCAAAAGAATTATAATTGTATTCAATGGTAGTGAACTGTTAAAAGAAAAAGTATCGACAGTTGATTTTCGTTTGTACCACATGTTATTAGTTTCATTTCATGTTATTCGTCTTTAATTATAAGAAAAAGAGAAAAAAACTCATCTTTGTGGTTTTTCATGCTTTATTATAAACTTAATTATTGTGATAAGCAAGAAATACAATTTAGTCGGCAAAATTTTACTGGAACTTCTGCCAAGTTTTGAAAGAAATATTACTCCATATTTTCTACAAAATGTGTTACATCTTGTCGCAAAAATGCCAAAAATAGAACAAATAAATAAAAGGCATGATAAAAGAGTAACGCTAGAATAACGATGCTGAATAGGATGAAAAAAATGGTGATTAATAGCAGCAAGCGAAATAGGGCGTCGTGTCTTCTCTTCATTGATTAAACAGCGGTTTCGCAAAGATCTCCTCTGCATTCATTAGCAGAGTAAACAAACATGATCTGAGATATGATCTGTAGATCTGCGATGCACGTTGAATAATTAGGCAGCGATAATTACACACGAGATTCTCTCCACTCATTGGATAAAGAATTTTCGGTATGTGGGGAAGAAAAAAATTTTTACTCAAGTTTCTAAAATAACATGACAGAAGAAGTATGATGGGTATTTAAGTACTGGTTTTAATTGGGGGGGGGGATTTAATTGAACTCCTCGTTAAATAAATTAATTAAACCGTTTTCGTTACAAAAAAAAAAATAAACAGCATTTGAAAGAAATTCATCTGCTTGAAAAACGTGTTTTCTAAAGAATTATATTTTTTAAAAAAAATTGTTTGCCTCATAAAAGCGCAGCGAACTGCAGAAAATAAATGGAGAGTGAATGCTGAGCTATGGTTTAAATTGAAGAGAAGGAATTTAAAAAAATATATTTATATAGTTTTTTTTAATTGATGAATTTTAACCTATCAATTCTTTTAAGTACGAATAAAAGAACAAAACTGAAGAACAGAAATAATTTCTAGTCCGTCTTCCTTTCTTTATTTCCTTTCTACAAGAATGGAAAATTCTGGCATTGGGATAAATATGTATTAAGTATTAAATTTTCCTTTCTGAATAAATATTTGGTACAGTATGAGACCAAATTGGCGCTTGTGCCATTAAACTAAACTAAACCCTTTCATGATCTTTTTAGCATTTTTTCTTTTTGAACTCGTTAATGCCTTTTTCATGGGATTGTAACCTAATCATAAAAAATAATAGGGGGGGGGGGCGCTTTTTTTCTATTTCATTTCATTTTACAAGAGACATTTTATCGTCAGAGGCAGGATATTCGCATTTTCCCTACTTTTGGTAATTTCATTTCCTGTCTACCTTGTTTTCAATGAATTTGACATTGCTTTTACATTTGAATTTAACTAAATGGAGCATTTTTTTCAGAATCCATTGGTAATTGGAATTTTTTCTTTGATTCCTTCAGTTGCCTCTTAATTTTATATTATAACATTATCTCTAATTCTAATTTATTTCGGTTAATTCGAAGTCAAAATTAAGAATTGAAAAAACATTTTTGTTTAATTGCTTTCATGAGAACGTAAAATGAGTCTTATCTAATTGCAGTTTAGATAAACTGTATTAAGATTTCAGCTAATCTAATTACAGTTCATATAATCTAATTTTGAAAATAAGTAAAGATTTTTCATGTTATTTCTACTTTCAAATGCTGATAATTAACCATTCTTAAATTCCTTTATAATTATATTGAGCATTTTGTGTTTAGTTCAAACATTTTATAAACTTCTTTTTATTACAGTTTATACATCTTTCAAAGGATTTACACAAAACGACATATAACTGAAAATAATCGAAATTTTTATGAAGAATTATTTATTAAGAATTTAAAATTACTCATATAAATTCATTATTTTACTCATATAAACTCATAATATTTGATTTTTTTTTGAATTAATCGTAATATATTGCTGCTAAATAGTAAAAACGATTAATAAATTTGAAAATGAAACATATAATGATATCAAATCATTAAATATTTTCTCATTTGCATTTTGACACATAATGTTTCTTTAAATGAAGGTAGAATAACTTTTTCACATTCTTTTTCATTAGCGCTTAAATTAGCAATAGCGCAATTTATCTCCTATTGAACGGGGGAGTATTGATTGATGTGCAAATGTAAGAAAGGGGGGAGACGGTATATAACCGGGGCTGTTAAAATGATGCATTTGATCAGCACAATGGTCATTAATGAACCGGGAATGGGATGAAATTTTAATATAAATTGAAATCATCGTGTTTATGTATACATTTATATTCCACATCTCTTCCTAAACACTGGCGCGAATTCAAACGAATTTTGCATATTTTTTAAAGATAACTTTGAAAAGTGGACAGAATCCTTTTCTTAAAATACTGATATCTGGAGCAATATTGTTCTATTTTCAAATGTCATTTGTGTAAAAACTTAATTTCATGTATGAAAGTATTTTATTTTAAATATTTCCGAAACATATAACTTTTTTTTGTCCCAGATTTTACTCTCAAACCAAAACAAATGCTTGGAATGGTTCTACTCTTCTGTATACTTAACCCCTTATAATAATGAACAATTGTACATGAAATAACCATTTAATTTTTATTAGAAAAGTTCATGTTATAATTCTTACATATTGTTATTTAAAATTATATTATTGATATGGATTAACTCCAATTCGTAAGTTCATTTTCGACGCTTTTTTAAAAACCACCAATGACTTCGGATTAGTAGCTAATTTTACGATTCGTTACTGTGTTTATTTCACGGCCAGTTTTTCCTCTAGCAAGACGGTTATTCACGCTAAATGTTTACAAGAACGGAGTGTGATGGTGATCTGTGACATCAGCATAGGTAATAAAAGTGCTGCCGGATTCAGTACACTTTGAAAATCATCATCACAATCAACGGTAACTTGAGTCGCTCGGCGAGTGTGGCTCGGCATCCTGCTATATGGCATGAAAAACCAATGACGAGCTGTACTCGTCATTTTACCGGAAGGGGTTAAATCACTGAAGAATTGGCTGAGGATTGAAATAAAATGAATTTTGAGTTGGGTATAACTCAAAATTCCTGCAAATTACAAGAGTTTTACAGTAAAAATCATAGGGTGGATGATTTGATCTTTCCTGAGAGCTTAAAAGGTGCATAACTTTACAATGGTAACTTTTTTTTTCATTCTTTGTTTGGTGCTTTCCACTATTACCATTACAATCTACCATGTACGCTATTATAATCTATCAAGTGTACGCGCATACCACAGGTTGGAAACCTCCGAGTTAGAGTACATATGAGCATTATATATTTATATTCTTTTTTGGATAAATCTGCTGGGAATATATCTGCTGGTTCGTGTTCATATGAATACCATAATTTAATTTGTGGCCGTGGTCCTCTTAAAATTTTCTTGCACATTCTCTAATAAAGGTGTTACCCCTTGCTCCCCCCTTCCCGAGCTTAAAAGGAACGATCTTGGTCAAAACTGATTACCATGAGCCGCAGTGGCCTGTTGGTTAGGTCTCGGCTTCGGAACCGGAAGGTTTCAGGTGCGAGACTCGATTTCCCCGAACCACTGTTGTGAAAACGGGTCTGGTGCACATTAAATCCCTCAGGGCTAAATGTGCTTCCGCAGGTGTGGTGTGGAACTTTGAAAAGGGGGGGGTGCCAGCTGAGGTGTCGTCCTTGTCATCTGACCGCGGTTCAGAATGACGAGGTCCGTCCCAAAATAGCCCTAATGTTGCCTTAAAACGGGACGTTAATATAACTAAACTGATTACCACGAGTACTCCGATTTCTAGTTTTAGAGTCCCACCTTCATGCCAGTTGTGTGTTTCGTAGTATTGTAAAGAAAACCGGTACTTGTATGTTAATTGTATGCTGCAACAGTAGTTACAAAATATCAAATCAATCTTTGGCTGTTTATTTACTTTTGTTATTAATCGTTCCGATGCGGTTAATATGCGTTCCAAAAAACCTAATATGCATTTCAGACGTCTTTTCCTCGACCCATTGCAGTCAAAATTTGACATAGAAATGCAATTGTGATCACAATTTCGCATCCCATATTTCATTCATTTGTCATTGGTTCGATTAAGTTATCGTGTTTACATGCATGTAGAAGTGTAGACCGACAGACGAGGAATCCTTTGACAGATTTAGTACACAATTTGAAAAGAATCTGTACCTCAGATGCTAAACCTATGTACCAAGTTTTATTTATCGAAATCTTTACGCTTAATACTTATCGTATTCATTTGTACTCGAATAGACAGATTTCCTCTAAAGGGATTTCTATCAAAATTGTTAAAAAATCTGCTAATTTAGTGTAAAGAATGCGTGCCAAATTTTATCTATCGAGTTCAAAGCGTTTTTGAGTGATTGTAGTCACAAATAGATGTAATACCATCAATCGGTTTTTCTGATTCAGGAAAGTCTGAAACGTGGAGATTCCTAAAAATCTCGGGCTCGATTTTTTTTTTTTTTTTTTTTTGACAATTTTAATACTCTTGTATGCTTCGTATAGGAGGAAGTAAAAATGCGACTTAATAGAAGGAATTTGGCATGAACCTTTTTTTTTTTTTTTTCCCACTAAAATTATAAATCTGTAACAAATTTTAGGCAAATCCGGCAACAGCCTCGGTTTGAATACGAATGCAGTTATTCAAATTCAACGAACGAGATAAATGCGTTGTGTGGTTTCAATACTGCAGATTTGCCACAAATTTTGATCTTCATTGGTCTGAAAAAAAAATCCAAACGTATATTTTGCATTTTCTTTATTCTGCCGGCTGATCTCCCATATTGTGTACGAATGCATGAAAGGTGAAGAAAGAATATTCATTTCGATTTCTGAGGAATTTTACGATTATTTTTCCCTGTTTTGAAGTATGATTTCTTTTGGTTATTTTTTGCTTTTATATTGATTGACATGTTTTTGTTGCTTCACATTATTTATTTTGAAATGTGAAAGGTTTTACTTCGTCGATTTTCCGTAATGCTTATTGTACCAAACTGGAAAATTATGACTTCCCTTGTTTTGTATTTTGGTTGAAAATTTTTATTTGTTGGAATCGCAAGGTTGTTGATTTATGACGTGATTGCCACTGAAACTGTCATTTAGAAAAGCATAAACGTCGTGTACCTAATATGTAGTGAAACACTATTTATAAACTTTTATTTTTAAGAAAGTGACGTCGAAAATGTGTGGATTCAACAAAATCTCGAAACCAGTTTTTTGACAAACACAGTTACTTTCCAGTATACGAAGCACACAAAGAATTATAATCGCCAACAAAATTCAAACTCTAGATTTTGCCGAATCTCCATTTTCAGACCTCCGTGAATTCCGAAAAGAACATTATTGGAATTATGTGTAACTGTCTATAAACACCGTAACTCGAAACGCTTTGAGCTAAACAGATAAAATTTGGTAGGCGATCTTCATATCAAATGTATAGATGTGCTTCACATCTCAGGGGAGTTTGTCCGAGTACGAATGACTGCAAAACGTGAAGATCTTCACAAATAAAATTGGATACGCAAGTTTAATATCTAAAGCGTAGATTCTCATCAAAACTTGGAACTACTTTATCTATCAAAGAGTTCACCGTCAGCACTTCCGCTTGCATGTAAAGCGATAATTCAAAAACACAGACTAAAATGAATTCAATTTGATTGCGATTACAATCAAAATTCATTAGCCAAATGTTGTAGAAGAAAAAAAGTACCCAAAATGTGTATTCGATTTTATGTTATTTATAAATGAATCGCCAATAAATAATTAAGCAAAATCGCCAAAGAGCGCATGTTGATATGTCCTTTTGTAGCTGTTGTGCGCCAATGGCTTGAAATAAATACACTGTTATCTACATGCCATTGGCGAACTATAATGTTAATACCATTAATGGTTTTCTTTACTTCACTACGAAGCAAACCATTCTCATGTGGTCGAAAAAAGAATGCGCTGCGTATCAATCTAATATATAAAAAGGAATTTTTGTTTGTTCTTATTTTATGCTCTACCGTACCCTTTGTTCGATTGCGATAAAACTTAGCCAACTTATTACTTGCGCTTGCGGAAAGGGTACAGTATAATTATTATATCTAATATTTAAAAATCAATTTTTATTTGTTCTGTTTAATGCGCTGCCGTACCGTTTATCCGATGGCGATACATCTTTGCCGACTTAGTGCTTTGAACCTAGAAAAACCATGTTTTTCACATGGCTAGTTGTATGTTAGATTTTAACGAGTCGGATAGCCAAAAAATTTGTTTTTGCTGAAGACAGAAAAACAAAGTATTGTGTACCCTAAAGTATACTTAAATAATAAAGTTTAAAAAAAAGTAGAATTATTATTTATACTTCTCCATTATATATCATCAAATTTCATTAAATTTATTCATTGTCGACAAGAAAATAAATATCACTCCTTCTATGAATCCTAATGAAACAAGATAATATTTCAAATTTCAAACGATGCTTCCAAAATTATTTCTTCTGCGGCAGCAATGCGCCGGTATCGGCTAGTAACAAATAAAAGAACATGCAGCTAAACGTCCTGCACAATCATGTGACAGTGATATTTTTTAAGGCCATTATAATCTAAAATGAAAAAGCGTTCATGTGCCAGGAAAACTGCATGCGTGAAATCACGCAATGTGTTCATACGCAAAACACATGCATCACGAAAGCACTTAAGATTAAGAGGGAGAACGAGAAACACGCCATCGTCTGTTTAAATATTATTTAAACTAAAATTTGTGAGCAGATTTACCCGAGTGTCTGGGAAAAAGTGTTTGGAATAGGCTTCTTTTTTTTTTTTTTTTTTTTTTTTTTTTCCCCACTCTAAACTATGCATTTTTCTTGTGTGAGGAATTGTTTAAATGTTGAGATGAAAACATTTGAAATGAATTTTCGAAAGTTATAATTGAATATTTCTACCTCTCTTTCGGGTAAAATCCATACAAGTGGGAAACTTTTCATGGTTTAATATAATGGCATCAAATACAATAAAACTTCAACTATTCATCCCGAGGTCAACCGATGACGATTACTATACATTACACTCCCGAGTATCCGGTTCACGACATCCGGCTTCCATACTATCCGGCCTACTTTACTTTCATCGTCATTAAATGAGGAAGGCAATGCATCTATTAATGACTTTTTCAAAACCTAACAACTGTAAGTTTTGATTCTTATCTTAGAGTTACTTTTTCATATCTGTGTCATCATTCATCAGAGAAAAATAAAATCAGTTTGAGTCCATTTTTTTAGGAATGAGTACTACGATTTCCGTAAATGTTTTGTTTATGTTTCCTGCATTTAAGTTGGGCATTACAGAATTCACATTAAAATGTGAACAGTTTATATCCTTTTACTTACTTTTTCTCTAATAACTTCTTGAAACGCGCAGTGGAGTATACAAACATATATAAACTACCAGTACACAGTCCTCTATTTTAACTCGACACGTTACCGGCAACTGCTTCTATGATTCACCGGCCCACGGCCGCATTCACTATCTATGTGGTTTGAGATAAATATAGTCTTAGTGCTCAATAAGAAGAGAGAAAATACGTATTATAGCTGTGAGTTTTGGTATAAAAACTTCTGGTATGGATGGGCAAAGAAATGAATTCATAAAACTCTGACCTATCCGGCTATTTTCTTTTCCTGCCAGCCCACCCGCCACATTAGGTCTGAGAATCAGTAACTTTACAGAATCGTCTTTTCTGTTGCGCATATTTGAATTGATTAGAGCATGGTAATATTTAATTACTTATTTTTATTATTTAAAATAATTAATTTTTCTAAACCTCATCTATACTTATAAAGCTCGGTGTGTGTGTGTGTGTGTGTGTGTGTGTGTGTGTGTGTGTGTGTGTGTGTGTGTGTGTGTGTGTGTGTGTGTGTGTGTGTGTGTGTGTGTGTGTGTGTGTGTGTGTGTGTGTGTGTGCTGGCCCTCTACAGGCCAGATCGTTCGACCTATAGCTACCAAATTTGGCACATGCATACCTTGGAGGTCGGGAATGTGCACCTGGGGTCCTTTTTTGAATTTTTAATTAGAATTTTAATTATTAATTAAAAACTAACTTTCCGGCCAAAAAATCTTTTCATTTCCCAACCAACAAATGAATAAGGCTTCAGTTATTTTTCCCACGCTAATGAGGCTTAGGCTTAACATATTTTCGGCCGATTATTTCAAACTATTCTGTTTATTTTCTTAGTGTTTGATGCATTTAAAATTAAAAATTGTTAATGAATCGATCTTTCAGGTTCATTCTGAAATAATTTTGAATTAAAATAAAACAGAATAAAGGAAATTTAAAATTTCTAATCTGCGTAGCGTTACCAAAACTGGCGTAGAAAATTCACGCATTTGCGTTACTATAACTGGCGTTGAAAAGTTCACGCATGCGCATTGTGTTCTGATTGTTGACAACTCTATTTTCAACGGATATAGACTTGGTTTTGAAGGCTTAACATGTTTCCGACCGATTATTTCAAACGACTCTATTTATTTTCTTAGTTTGATGCATTTAAAATTAAACATTGTTAATTAATTGATCTGTTCATGATGAATCTGTGCAAATTTTGTAGAAAACTTCTTGAGATATTACATAAATTAAGAAAGATATTCTTTAGTGCCCATAAGGTTTAAATACTCAGCGACTCTGTTTTTAGTACTCATATTTAAAAAAGGCTTCGTTTCAGTAAAAAACGTTTTTATATTAATTGCAATTTCACCATTTCCACTTTAATTTAAAGCATAAATCCTACGGGTGCTAACAGAAAATTCGAGAGATATATTACATATAAGATAAGAGAGATAATACATATTACGTTATGCTGAAGGTCTTTATAATATTATGAGTGAATTATATGACTACCAAAATGTGAAGTTTTAAAATATTTTGATGAAGAAGTTATTAAAATAGGAGTTATATAAAGGAAGAGGAAATAAAATATTTAATTATTAAAAATTTTAACGCGCATTTAGATTGCCAAGCCGGCTTGTCTTAAATAAATAAATAAAGAATCCAAAGTTTATTCGAGCTTTTTGCTGTCCCGTGACTCACTCTGCTCATAGGGGTTCTAAGGTAATCAACCAACAGAGGGTTGCTGATGCACTCGAATGGGTGGACATCTGCATTTGAAATGGAAAACAGTTGTTTGAAATATGCCTGCATTGTGGGTTGAATGACCAGATTGAATATTAAGATATTCACTGCATACATTTGTAGCACGATTGGGAATAAAAAAGCGTACTGCAATGTTGGATTTTTTTTAATTTCATTTTTTATTTATTTGTTTATTATTTTGCATTATGTAGTATATAAACAGATACTGTGAGTGTGTATTTTTTGCCGCTTTACAAGCTAGATTACTTGATCTAATGCTACCAAATGTGACACAAATGTAATGTAGAAAGTGAGAACGCGCAGTATGAACATATATATATATATTTTTTTTAATTTATTAATTATTAACTGAGATTTTGGCGATTTTCCTCGAAACTTTCAAAAATGGAACTGTACAAAAATGATTTTTGCATCAGTTTACAATGCAAAATATTGCATTTTTAATTATTTAGTTTAGTTCTATTTTCCCCCCAATTTCAATTATATTTCTTTTGAGTTATTTTTAACATTTTTTCAAACCATTTCCATTGTTTCAACAAAAAAATTTAATCTTGGGATTTTCTTCCATTGTTGAAAACGAAGGAAGAAAAGATTCTGTTTTCAGTTCATCTCAAAATTATATGGACAAGTGATATTTTTCACATAACAGTCAAAAAGGAAGCAATAATCACGAAAAAATTAATAAACACATGGAATCATAACATAAGTTTATCAATACAAAAAAATATAATATAACCTTTACAGAATTTGCATAAAAAATAGAAAAATAGACTATCCTAAAAATATATGGAATTTTTGAATATTTTATATTTAAATTCAAATTTTTGATCCATTGCTTTGGATTAACAATCCTCTCAGGCATGCTTTGAACTAGAGTTTGGAAAAAGTGCGGCTGTAAAGAGAACCAACTCTTCTCTACGTGTTGCTTTAATTCTTGAATAATTGAAAAATGACGACCACGGACTACACATCTCATGCAAGTACTTTTTAAAAGTTTCCCATGTGATTCATGTCTGGGCTGATGGCTGGCTTGTCTATAACATCATTTGATTCTGCGTAAACCAGTATGTTGTTGAGTGGGAGGTGTGAATCAACGCATTGTCCTATTTGAAATTCCACTTTTCCGCTTGTAAGATGTTTCCAGTTGGAAGTAGATTGTTCTTGGGGACATTTTGATAATCCTCAGAGCACTGTCGACCCTTAAAAAACACAATATCCGTTGTTCTGTTAAAACAGAATGTGTCCCATACCATGAGGGAACCCTCTCCTTGCTTCCACTGAAGAACTTGCGAGGTTCTCGATGTAGATCATGTCAATCAGGCCGATCTAAATTGATTTTTTTTTTTCATCATTGAAGAAAACATTTAACCATTCGTCCGTCCAGTGCATGTATTTTTTAACCCAAAGAACGCGTGCCTTTCTATGGTGCAATTTCAGCAGAGGTGCCCGATGCAGTCTTTGATATTTCTGAAATGTGCTTGCCTGTTCGCGATGATGAAGAGTAGGTCTTGAAATTGGAAACGCCAGAGTTCTCTTCATTTCACGAACAGGCCTTTTTTGCTTTGAAACTTCTCGCAAAATCTCTGTCTTATCGCCGGTATGGTTTTCTTAGTTAACCTGAAAGCTTTTTAGCAATCACTTTGTCACCTTTCAATAAAATTTCATAAATTCCAGATCTACTACTTCCATTTGTTTGGCGATATCAGAAACTTTGATATTTTGAGCTTTTAAGCACCAAATTTTAGCTATATCAGCAGGAAAGAATTGAACGTTTTGAAGCATTTTACTTCTCCAGAATTGAAGAACGAGCATGATTTTACATTTCGAAATTGTTACGTCACATGTACAGAACGCAGAATATGCAAATTATTTTATACAGTGGAAATATGAGATTCTTTTCATTGTCCATATATTTTTGGGACAGCTTATTTTGAATTTTACAAACAATCTATGATATCAGCATAATGTTTCTGAATTGTAATAAATTTGTTATGATTCCATAAGCTAATATTTTTTTCGTGATTATTGCTTCGTTTTTTTTAATTGTTATTTTAAAAAATCGCATGCCCATATACTTTAAGACACCTTGGATTGTCTGCTTATTTTACATGAAAAAAAAGGGGGGATGAAATTACAATATTATGAAAGACAATGTGTAATTAGAAAATAGATTACCGAACACTAAAAGCTATTTTTTTAAAGTCATGCGAACTCACTGTGACATGGCACTCATGTACACAATGAACAGGTGTAAGATTCTTTTAAATAACACGGCTTTAATGTTTTATTACAATTTAATGCCTTAAAATATTTTGTTGGAAACATCTTGAACATAGTGTTATGTATAAAATATTTGGTTGAAGTTTAACAGAACTGGTGAACCAGCTAATCATCGGAAACAATTATTAAAAATAAGATAAAGATTATAATGTATTGAAAATTTAAATGTTGTTTGAGATTCGGAAGATGTTATATGAGAAAGAAAGCATAAATAATTTATTTCCTATTGCTTTCACCAGTTTTCTTTAAGCTTATTAAATCAAATTGGGTATTATTAGAGTGACGTTATAAAGTTGGGATGGAGAATCCTTCGGAGCTAAATTTTATTTTAAAAAAATCAACATAATTTTTTTAATAAATTTATTTATCGATAAATAAAAAGGGAATCTGGTACATCTTTTCAGTCGGAGCAATTAGTCAAAAATTGACACTGGCCTGACTAATTTAGGATTTCTCGTCTTTTCATCCGCATATAAAAGCTGGGCATTTAAAATTAATTTCCTGTATCTAACTTTCTCGTATGCCAAGAAAACATATTGTGATCGACAAAAAAAAAAAAAAAAAAAAAATTAACCATTATATTTTGATGAATTTTCAGGGCTGTGGGGATCTGGTAGTAAAGTCTCGAGTGCGGAACCGGAGGGTTTCAGATTCGAGATTCCATTCCACCGAAGAACCATCTTGTAAGCCGGTCTGGTGCACGTTAAATCCGTCTGGGCCAAGCTTCCACACGCTGATGTGGTGTGGAAGTTTGGAGGGGGAGTGCCAGCTCAGATGCCGTCCTCGTCATCTGACCGCGGTTCAAAATTACAAGGCCCGTCCCAAAATAGCCCTAGTGTATATTTAAAACGGGACGTTAATATAACTGAACCAAACTAAAGTTGATGAATTTTCACATTTTAGAATTCTCTAAGACCGAAAGAAAAGAAAAGAAAGAAAATGTATTTTAATATAATTTTATCTCCGAAGCGCAAGCATATATATAACCAAAACATAAGTATATAGTTTTATCACCATTATATGGTGTTTATGGAATCTATTATGTAATTTTGAAAAGAAAGTTGGAGGGGAGGGGGAAGAGAAAAAAATTAAAGAAAACCAAGTCTGCAATAAATTTAGATAAGAGAAGGGGCGAGAAACAGTTAGGTATTTCAATCTCTCTCATTGGCTTAGGAAGAAAACCCAGTAATATTTTTGGCACAGCAATGAGAAATACGCCAAGGAAACGAAATACATCTATCATTTTTCATACATCTATCATTATCATAGAAATTTTTAATTTAATTTATTCTGTTTTATTTTAATTCAAAAGTACTTCAGAATGAATCTGAAAGATCGATTCATTAACAACGTTTAATTTTAAATACATCAAACATTAATAAAATAAACAGAATCGTTTGAAATAATCGGCCGAAAAATGTTAAGCCTAAGCCTCATTAGCGTGGGAAAAAAATGCTGATGCCTTACTCATTTGGCGGTGGGGAAATGAAGATTTTTTTTGGCGGGAAAGTTAGTTTTTTAATTAATAATTAAAATTTCAAAAAAAGGGACCCCAGGTGCACATTCTCGACCTCCAAGGTATACACGTACCAAGTTTGTAGCTGTAGGTCAAATGGTCTTTTCTATAGAGCGCCAACGCACGCACACACACACACACACACACACACACACACACACACACACACACACACACACACACAAACAAACAAACAAACATTGAGCTTTATATAAGTATAGATATATAATGAATTAGTAATGTTTTAAGTGCGAGTCGGTGAGTTTTAAGTTCCGGGAATTCGTTTCCCATTTCAAGCAACTGAAATACAGTACACTCTCGAATATCCAGCCTAATGTGATGGAAGGGCAGGTCATAAAACAAAAAAGCCGAATAGGCCTGAGTTCTATGAACTCATTTCTTTGCCCAACAACACCAGAAGATAAAGTTTCTATAACAAAACTCACTGTTATAATGGTTATTTTCTCACTTCTTATTGAATAGTAAGCCCTCCATTTATCTCAGTGTGAACGCAGCCGCGGCCCGGTGAATCCTAGATGCAGTCGCCGGTAACGTGTCGAGTTAAATTAGAAGGCTCTGTACTGGTAGTTTATTTGTGTTTATATACTGCATTGCACATTTCAAGAATATTAGAGAATAAGTAAGTTAAAGGAGAGAGACTGTTCACATTTTAACATATATTATGTAATGCCCAACTTAAATGCAGGAAACATAAACAAAACATTAACGTAAATCGTAGGCTTAGTTCTTAAGAAAATTGACTCGAATTGATTTTATTTTTCACTGATAAATGATGACACAGATATGAAAATGTAACCCTAAGATAAAAGCCAAAGCTTACAGTTTTTAGGTTTTGAAAAGTCCTTAATAGATTATTGCTTCTGCAAAGCCTTGCCTTTCTCATTTATTTATGATAAAAGAAAACTAGGCCGGATAGTACGGAACCCGGATGTCCGGGAATGTACTGTAATGTCTTATTTTATATAAAAATTATATCAGATTTTTTTATTAGATTATATATTCCAGTATGCATGCAAATATGCAATAAGGGGGTTGATAAAAAACGCCCAAGAACGTCAAATGTTTTGAACCATTCTTGCTTATAAATCAAATGTAGGAATAAAGTTGATATTTCGGGGTCGTCTCGGTTAAGCCATGATTTCTGGTCACCTTAGTTAGGAAAATGTTTGAAAGGTAAGACATAGAATAGTGTGATTCCGCACTGAATATTTTCTCGTTCCAGATGTGCTGCTTGATTCGGTCCTGGCAAATAGTTCTTCCTTCTACGGTCCGGGGCCTCATCTGATAAGCTCCAGTTGGCCGTTGAGGCATTGTTCTCCGCCGTCATTGTCCTCGGGGCAATCGAATCCATTCTCTGACCTGTCATCGTATTGTGCTGCCGAATGGAATGACGGGCCGCGAAATGAGCGTGATATGTATTCGGATGAACCCTTTTCTCGCTGTTCGGTCGAGGCACCTTCAACAGATGTGTGCGGGGCGAGAATCCAGGTCATTGGGATAGGCCTCCGCTTGTCCCTGACCTTCTTGGAGAAATGGCCGAAGGCTCTAGAAGTCGGGCGTGGGATGGCTGCTTTGTGCTGTTACTCGATTTTGCTATCGACGGGCGAGGACAATCTGCTTTTATTTATTTAGGCTGCTAGTTGGATAAAAGCATCGTGTTCATTGAAATCTCTCGATTCGAATTTCACATAAATACTAAGTATTGTCATGAATGTAACACATTCTGTATTTATTTATCTACAAAATCATACGATCCTCTTGATGGACTGCTATCCTGTTTACGATATCTCAGGTATCATTGTCACAGATTAACTAATGAAAGATCTAAATTAAAATTGTAATTTATATAATTGTAATTGATCCGCCTATTACGTTTTGTAGTTGTTGCGTTCTTTTCGAACAAATTTCCTGCATATGGTTTGTTAGAAATGTGTAAATTTTGTGCTAGGATCATTATCGTGATCACAGATTGATAGATGCGACAACAAATTCCAAAATTGTGTTTTTCGGTTGCAAGGATGTTTGAAACATGGAGATTCATTAAAATCGCGATCACATTTTTGGTGGTTACTATTCTTAAAACGCGAGAAAATAAAAATTCTAACCATCGAAACATCAATCACTCGAAAGTCCTAATTATTGAATGTTGAAAATAAATTAAAACTTAATATTTATTATTATATATAAAGTCGAATATTAACTACACTGTTTTAAACTCCATTCTGCAGGATTAAAATAATTTCTTCCGTAATAAATATCTGGGGAAAAAGCGTCAGCATAATTTAGATTAGTGTATGAATAATAGGGTCTTGATTATAAATTAAATTTTCTGATTCAAAGTAACTTGTGTGAAATTTTACTTAATTTTGTTATTTTAAAAATTACTTGAATTATGAAATGAAGCGCTTGAATTAATTATGAACAAATAAGTAAATTAAAAAAAAAACAATATTTTCTAATTTATCTTAAATATTTCATGCGACTTTCAATGATTTTTTTTCCGTATATCTAATGTAATACTTGCTTTTGTTTAATCAAATAAACGCAATCATTTTTTTTATGTATGAAGGTTTTTTCAACTTGTATGAAACAGTGCCATTTCAAATTATTTGTTAAAATTAAAAATATATTGGTTATAAGTTTTAATTTTTATGGCCTTCATTATTAAATAAACCAATGAAATATATTAATTAACAGAAAATGATTTCTATCGATGATAAAAATTTAAGAACTTATATTTTTTTGTTGGCTTCTGATTGACATTTAAAATCCCAAACGATTTTAGAAAAACTCTAAACATCTTATTAAATTTTAAAAAATAACACTCCTTTTTGTTTCCACCTTTTTAAAAAGAAATTTCAAATCCTGCCAATATGAGATTTAATTCCAGAGTTCTGCTGCTGACAATCCATTCCACATATCGCATTATTTAAGTCCTGTTAAGAGGTAAAAATAGAATGGGAGAAACAAATCCTTCGGGACCTAGTCGCAGTGGGGAGGGTGGGTGCACGTAGGAGATCGTGACTGGAGTACAAGGGCCCTTATCGATCGTCCGGGCCATCTGATGATTCACATCGCAATCGAGTCACGAAGGCGCTCTTTGACGTGCGCGCGCACTTGGGTCGGTGCGTTACTTAAGCGAAAGTGATCATCTTTCCGTTCGACATTGGCAGGATGTGAAGGATGAAAGCAAGCTCTGAAAAAATAGAAAAAGAAGTTTTGAAGGGATTTCTTAATTATGAAATCGCGATCTTTATGTCAGTGGGTTTTGTTTTAAAATTCTTTTTCTTTTTATTTGCAGTCAGATGTTATGGACCTGAAAAAGTGCTTCTATAAAATGAACAAAGCGAGATGTTCGTTATTGAAGGTGCAAATATTGTTAAGATGTTTAATGTTTGTGGTTTATATATTAAGTTAACAATGAAATCGTTCGTAACCAATGCAATAAATGCTAAAATTTTAAATTGTTTGAATAACTTTTCTGCACGTTATTATGTAGCGAATCTTAACAATTAAAAATAATTAAATAATATATTAACTATGCATCATTTCCCTCTCAAAATGCAAAGACATTTCCTTCGTCATCAAAATTCTAGTATAAAATAAAATTCCATCGATACTCTAGTTTTTTATGTTTTGTTTACTTTGCCATTCACACTATGTTATTTTAATTCTTTCTATGTGTACATGAATCTTTCGCATGGAGGCTGTCCCTTAAAATCAAGCGCTTTTAAAAGCGGGAAGCTTCTTTAGTTTTCAGCAATGGAAAAAAAATCACGCGATTAAATATTTGATAAAACAATGAAAGCAGTTTGAATTTTGGAGCAACAATGCGCAATCTATTATTGGAAATGAAGGGAAAAAATATTTTTAATTGTTAAAACTCAACAACTAGTACGACTATTGGGGGCCGCGGTGGCCTGGTGGTAAGGTCTCGGCTTCGGGAAGTGGGTCTGGCGCACGCTACATCCGTATGAGTTAACCGTCCTTCCGCTGATGGTGGTGTGGAAGTTTGGAGAGGGGAATGCCAGCTTAGGTGTCGTCCCCGTCATCTGACCACGATTCAAAATAACGAAGTCCGTCCCGAAATTGCCCTAGTGTTGCTTTAAAATGGGGCGTTAATGTAACTAAAGTAAACAGTACAACTATTGAATTGGTATCATTATAAAGACATTCTTTTTGAAACGGTATAAAATTCTTTTTTTTTTTTTTTTTGCAATAATTTTTGGATGTTGTCGCGAAAAAAAAATGTTTGCTAATTTTTTAATAAATAAAATTTATGCAAAAAAAAAATGGATCGGAAAGGCCATTTATTTCACCTGAACAAAACTTTCTACCTAACAGAAGAATTTTATCCATAAAATAATACTGAATGTAAGAATGATACTCAAATTTAAATTAGTTATATCATTTGGTGTCTTTGCGTATAATAACAAAAAGGTTTAAAAAAATTCAAAAGACAAGAAATTAGTAAATGAGAACACAATGCTAAGCATAGAACGGAGTCCATTGATGTGGAAGTGTGCCATGGAAAATTGAACTTACTCCAAATGGATGCGAAGAAACGTCCTATTTATAATTCAATAATTAATTTTCGAACAATAAAGAGTTTGGCTTTTTTTTTTCTTTCTGTATTGTTCCACTGCATCTAAATTTTTAAGCTCATGTTTCTTAAGGGTATATCAAGTAAGGTAACTTTAAAAGCCAAAATGTTATATTTATATATTAGTCATAAAATTTATGTCAAAGTCGTAACTTCATTCGCTTTTGTAAGACATTTTTATGAATTTCAAATATTAAATTACTTTGAGCAGTTTTAAGAATCATTTCTAGTCTTCAAAAGGGATTTGCTTCTTGGAATATCGCCTGTTTTTATCCATTTCGAATAAAAAAAGGCGAATCATTATTTTCTTGAGAAATCTTTCTGGGGGTTATTCCTCTCACCTTTTTCTGTTTGTGTCGTGCCCTCTCGTTTTACACATCTCCCGAGTCTCTCATCACACATTACAAACGAAAGCACGCCAAGATCTCTTGTTCATCAAATGAAATATCTATATCAGTATAAACCAGAAATATATTTGCTAGGCAAATGAAATTTTGTTGCGGTCCTTTTATTTTATTCATAATTACTTACCTCAGACGAAGAGGTAGTTCGCCAAGAATATTGGCTATACAGTACACTCCCGAGTATCTGGTTCGCGACTATCCGACCCAGTTTTCTTTTCCGTAATTAAAGGAGGAAAGCGAGGCGTTTATTAAGTCATCTATTAAAAACTTTTTCAAAATTTAAAACTGTAAATTTTGACTCTTATCTTAGAGTTACATTTTGATATCTGTGTCATCATTTATCAGTGAAAAATAAAATCAATTCGAGTAAATTTTCTTAAGAACTAAGCCTACGATTTGCATGAATGCTTTGTTTATGTTTCCTGCAGTTAAGTTGGGCATTACAGAATTTATGTTAAAATGCGAACAATTAATATTTTTAATTTACTTTTTCTCTTATAAATTCTTGAAACGTACAGTGCAGTATATAAACATATATAAACTACCAGTACAGAGTCTTTACATTTTAAACCGGCAACTGCTTCTATGATTCACCGGGCGCGGCTGCATTCACTTTGAGATAAATGGAGGGCTTAGTGCTCAGTAAGATGTGAAAAAAAGCGTGTTATAACATTGTTTTGGTATAATAACTTTGTCTTCTGGTATTGGTGGGCAAAGAAATGAGTTCACAGTACTCCGGCCTATCCGTATTTTTTTGTATTCGGCCAGTCCTTTTGCCACATTAGGTCGGATACTCGGGAGTGTACTATATTTGATTTCAGATAAACCGTTTAGATATAACTTCATGTCCAGGATTGTGCCATATTGTTTGTCAGTAACGTTATTTTAATATTCTTTCTTTTTAATTATTGTGTACATGAACCTTTCTAATGAGACAGTGCCTTAAAACCATGCTCTATTAAAAACGTAAACAGTGGAAGAATATCACGTGATTAATTGGGCAACAATATAATCTATTGTTGTAAATGAAGGAAAAAAGTATTTAAAAAAATGCCCAAATTCAAAGAAAAATTTGTACAACTATTAAATTGGTATCATTAAAAAGACAATTTTTAAAAAATTTCATATGGTCTATAATTCAAATTGTGCAATAATATTTTCGGATGTTATCGGAAATCCCTCCTCTCAAAAAAAATCGCTTAATTTTTAATAAATTAAAATTTTAAAAAATGCCCCCCCCCCCGACTCTTCTTTGTATATATGTGCCTAGTTTGGTAGCTCTGACCTGCAGAGCGCCAACATACGCACACAATTCGTCTTTATTATAAACTAGCCGCCTTTGGCGACCAGTTGGTTCGCCAATCTTAATGTTCGTTTAAATTTTAATAATTAAATATTTTACGCAATTCCTACTTTAATAGATTCTTCATCAAAATATTTTAAAACTTCAAATTTTGACAGTCATATAATTCACTCATAATATTATAAAGGCCTTCAGTCATAACGTGATATGTATCTCTCTCATTTTCTGTTACCTCCCGTCGAATTTATGCTTTAAATTAAAGTGGAAAGAATTAATCTGCAATTAATATAATAATATTTTTTACTGAAACAAAGCATTTTTTTATAATATGATTACTGATAACAGAGTCATTGAGCGTTTAAACTTTATGGGCACTAAAGAATATCTTTTTAAATTTATGTAATATCTCAAGAATTTGTCAACAAAGTTTTTTCAGATTCATCATGACCAGGTCTATTAATTAACAATGTTTAATTTAAAATGCATCAAACACTAAAAAAATAAAATGAATCGTTTAAAATAATCGGTCGAAAACAGTTTTAAAAAAACTACTTAAAAAACGATGTACTTAAAACTATAAGCATATACAAAAAACATATAACTAACATAAATACAATTTAGTTACAAAAGCACAGAACTAACGTAAAAATAATTTAAATCGAGAATCATACGTTGATAATATTGTCAACAATCAGAACACAATGCGCATGCTTGAATTTTCAACGCCAGTTACGGAAACGCAAATGCGTGAATTTTTCTACGCCAGTTGGGGTAACGCTATGCATATTAGACATTTTTAATTTCCTTTATTCTGTGTTATTTTAATTCAAAAGTACTTCAGAATGAATCTGAAAGATCGATTTATTAACAATGTTTCATTTTAAATGCATAAAACATTAAGAAAGTAAACAGAATCGTTTGAAATAATCGACCGAAAAATGTTAACGCTAGCCTCATTACTGTTGGGAAGAAAAAAAAATGAAGCCTTACTCAATTGGCGGTGGGGAAAATGGAAGATTTTTTGGCGGGAAAATTAGTTTTTAATTAATAATTAAAATTCTAATTAAAAATTCAAAAAAAGGGACCCCAGGTGCATATTCCCGACCTCTAAGGTATACATGTATAAAATTTGATAGCTGTATGTCAAATGACCTTGCCTGTAGAGCGCCAACACACACCCACACACATTGAGCTTCATATAAGTATAGATACAAATGATGAAATAAATTTAATAAAATCTCTTTTTAAGCAGATACTTTTACTATCTTAATTCTCAATTTTTAGATTCTCATTTATGATTCATTTTTATATATATTTGATCATGATTGATTTATGATTCATTATTATTATATTCTTTATTTTATATATTCGAAATTACTGTTTCTCCAATTTATAACCAAGTAGTGCCATTAGTAAAGGTTCAAAATTTAATTATATTAATCGATTAATTGAAGATATAAAAATAATGATTTTACATCGAGAATGCAAATATTAAAAATACAAAATTTCCGAACGTACAAACATGAAATAAATCAAATTAATTTGAAATGTTTAATAAATTGAAGAAATTCTATAATTTATTAAAATGCTCATCCCGTGCATCATATTGTACACTATTTTTGATGTTGTTACACTATAAAATATTTTGTATGATAGTTAATGCGATTCTGATGAATTTTCCATTTTAAATACATATAATCAATGGAATGCGCATGAACGCTCAAACCGTCACTATAGCTTCTGGAAGATGGCAGAAAAAAGGTTGTTTAAATGTTGCCTTTTAATAAAAACCAGTCAAAAGTGGTTATTATTGTTTTCTCTAAATTTAATTATTAGAATAGCTGGGAGAATATATAAGATATTTAAAACATTTTAGAAGCTTAACAACAAACAAAAAAGCTATATATAGTACGCTCCCGAGTATCTAGTTTGCGACTATCCGGCCTAGTTTTCTTTTATCGTCATTAAATGAGGAAGGCAAAGCGTTGTAGAAGCAGTCATCTATTAAGGACTTTTTCCAAAACTAAAAACTGTAAGTTTTGACTCTCATCTTAGGATTACCTTTTCATATCTGTGTCATCACTCATCAGAGAAAAATAAAATCAGTTTGAGTCCATTTTCTTAAGAACTAGGCCTACGATTTACTTTAACGTTTTGTTGTTAACGTTCTGTTTTCTGCATTTAAGTTAGGCATTAAACAATTTGTGTTAAAATGTGAGCAGTCTATCCTTTGACTTACTTTTTCTCTAACAATTTCTTGAAACTTGTATATAAGCATTTATAAAGCACCAGTACAAAGTCCTCTATTTTAACTCGACACGTTACCGGCAACTGCTTCTAGGATTCACCGGGCCGACTTCACATTCTACGTGGCTTGAGATAAATGGAGGGTTTAGTACTCAATAAGAAATGAGAAAATATATATTATAACAAGCCGGAGTTTTGGTTTAAAAACTTTGCCTTCTAGTATTGTTGGGGAAGGAAATGAGTTCATAGAACTCCGGCCTATCCGGCTTTTGTCTTTTCCGGTCTGCCCTTACACCGCATTAGGCCGGATACTCGGATGTGTACTGTAATTATAAAATAAACAGTCGTTTATTTGTAAAAAGAAATAATTTATTTAAAGGACGCTGAGTCGGCGTCCTGGCATAGGGTTAGCGCGTCTTCCCAGTGATCTAGGCATCCTGGGTTCGAATCCCGGTTCGGGCATAGTTGTTCTTCATCTGTTCTATCTATGAGATGTGTGAATGTGCCCTCTTGTAAAAAGGGGTTGTGCAAACGAATGTGATGCATGAGTAGCTAAGACGTTCTCTTGGCTCTAGTTGGCGCCACTAAAAACAAAAGACACTCCCTTGGCTTAAAATCGCTGACTTTGTCAGTGGGCTTGTCCATGGCTAGTGCCATTAGAAACAACAAACGACGTTGACATCTTTATGAATTATACTACTATTATCTTTGTGGGTTTTATCAGACAATAAGGAGAAATAAAGGCATCTATAGAAAATTTATATTCATTTAGTTAATCAACTACTTTATTCGTGATTTCATTTAACCAACACTTTTATTCATTCAATTCAGAATTTAAAAATAAAGTTGTTTGCTATGTTTATGTTAGTTTGCTATGGTTATGTTACATGTTTATGAAGAGTCTTTTCAAAATATCAAAAACTATTTGAATGAAAGAATGCAGATATCTCAAAAGTCCTTTTTAAGAAATAAACTATTTGTGAAGTTTTAGAGAACAGAGGGAAAAAATCCTTCAAAAAAATGAACTCATTCAGAGAAAATAATGAGCTCCACCTAATGTGGAAATAAAGGGAAAAAAATTCTTTTTCCCTTAACTAACGAATTATGTAGCGGACTTTAAATATGAATCTTCTTTCACCTTTCCTTTTTTTTTTTTTTTTTTTTCGGAGAATCTCCTTAGAAACCCAAATAAGTGGAATAACGAAGAAGACGGTGAAGGGAATGTTTTTAGAAATTGGAGTGGGGAAAAAAAGAAGTGACCCGTGACGATTTCAACTGCAAGAAAAGAATCGTTCTCTTCCAATGATTTCCGGGATCCCCTCCCCACACACACACACACTTCTTTTTTTGCAAAAGAGGAGTGGAGAGGTAGCAAAAAGAAAGGAAGTCATCTCATTTGAATTTTATTGTGTTCCCGAAATTCGCCTTCTTCTTTCTGCCTTTTCTTTACCTAAGGCTTGCTTTAGTTAATGGCCTACTTTTCTGATTAAATAGGTCCCAATTTTGGAGCAACATTGTGCGTATTAATTAGGCTGGGTTCTTGTTTTGTTCTATTTTAATAAATTAAGACATTTGTATAATGGTAGTGGCAATTGAGATTGCTTTTATCCATTTGTCCTCACATGCAACTATTAAACTTTTTGTGGGCCGTACGAAAGTCATTTGTCTAGTGAAGTTATTTTATCCGAATAATTGCTGCTGCTGCTGTATCAACTTTTACGTCGGCTTTTTACTTTTTAAGCTCCACTACTGAACTCGGATACAATTTATTTTGTTTGATAATAATCCTTAAAAATTAATTTTTGTTAATATTTCTAAATATTATTTATACGGTATAAAATTCGAAACTTTTAAATGGAATTTATTCAAAAAAAATTTTATAAATATTATAAAGTGCAAGCAAAGTTGTAGTGAAATTTTTATGAAGATTCTTCGTTTAATAATGGATTGATTTTTAACTATAAATCATATTGATTATACTGTACTAAATTGTACTAAAGAATCTGTCCTGAATTATATTAATCATACTGTACTAAAGAATCTGTCCTATCTTAATTTATAATGCATTTCCACCAAACAAAGTTTTAATATTGGAAAATTCCTGTTTAAAAATAATATAATATCAAAGGTGTGTTGTATTGTGTTGGGATAAATCAGATTTAACTTGAAACTATTTTAAAAGACGGAGATGTGTGTTTTAAAATAATATTTAATAAATTTTAACTAATAAAAAATTGAGCGAGATTTTGTTGGTGTTCACAATAATATTTTTATATCAATTTAAAATCAAAAAAAAATTTTGTCCTTTTGATAATACAAATTCAGTTGCATGCAATTGTTTCATTTTTTTTTGTGTGTGTGTGTGTGTGTGCTTTATTTTTATTTATTTTTTTTCCATTCTTGCTGTGACATTCAAATTATTTTCATTGTTTTATTGAATGTTTGTTCGTGTGATTTTCTCCCAATCTGCGAAAGAAATATTCTTTTTATTGTGTGCACAATTTACAAGAGGAATAAAAAAAAATTATGCAGTGCTTCAAGAATCGACGACAAAAAGGACAGTTACATTTTTTAGTAGCTCTGTGATGCCATAGGATGTAACCACATTAGAAAGATATTTGTACACAATAAACAGAGTAGGTGCATGTTATTAAAATAACACCGCCATAGCAGATCGTTTCGAGAACTTTGGTCGAGAAATTTTCGTCCACGTCATCAAGTCTTCAGTTAACCCTTTTCAGTCGAATGTCTTCTCTCTGCCACCATTCAAGACGGTGCATCGACATTTTATTTATTTTTATTTTTAAAAATACCTACAGAATGTTAAAATGATGTAGATTCATTTTTCAGGGAAAATTAACTTAATGCAGTTGTATGTATTTACTTTTTAGTGTAGTAAACAGGTCCACGTACTAAGTAAATAATTATGCATCGAATTATCTTTCCGACTGCAAAGGATTAATTATTTGAGCACATTCTGTAAGGGAGGGGGGGGGGCAACTTCGCCATTAAATTATAATCTGCCTATTTTCAAGTATTTATACTGACTACATTGAAGAAAGAGTAATTAACGAGATTAAGAGTGACACCCACGCATTAACTGGTCCACTACGTTCCATGCCTGATAATGGTAGATGAGTGCGCTCGTACTTCATTTATTTGGCAGAAAATAAGGTCTGAAGGTCGTCTGCCTCGTGAGGGTGCGGCAACTTGTTGCGCGAATAGATCTTACAGATAACTTCTATCTCACGACCCTAGTATATTAAGATCATATGCTCTTTAGAGGTACATAAGTAAATTTGAATATTCTCGAAATTGAATGGTATAAAATAAAGTGAATAGAAACAGAATGATTTTGTGCTGTCAGTAAGTTCGTTCATGAGCTGCAATACTGGTCCATCTAAAAAAAATTGAATTTTGAGCTACACGTATTTAAATGTTTCAGTGATTTTTTGAAATGCGCGCTCAATGGATTGTTTCATAGAGTGACCTCACCGATACTGAGAAAAAGAGAAGCCATTGCTGGGCGCAGAAGAGACGATTTTACAATGTTAGGAATAATTATCACTCAATAATTCGCGATTTTCCATCTGCATCCATTTTTCAGCCCATGAAAGAAGTGATAAATCTGTGCAAATCATACCTTGCGATCATGGGGAAGTTATGACTTGTTCAATTGGCATCACTGCAAGGTATTGTTTTCTTTATCTCTTCTTCTTGCTTTTTGTTTATTTGGAATTTAATTTGCAAATAGTAATCTACGAACGATTCTTTTATGTAACTGCCGGAGAGGTGGGTGCCAGCTCAGGTGTTGTTCTCGTCATCTGACTGCGGTTCAAAGGTACGAGGTCCGTCCCAAAATAGCTCGAGTGTTGCTTTAAAACAAGACGTTAATATAACTAAATAAACTATATGCAAATCTAGTATTACATGATTGAATTGAGTCGATTAGAATAATCGGTGAGGGATTTCCTATTAGGTAGCTGGTTTAGGGGAGGGGCGCTGACAGTTTGGTTAAAAAAATATATTAACCTATTTGCGAAATAAACAATCTTGCAGAAAGTACGTATTCTATAAATTTTAAAATATTGGGATAACATTAATATTTTGTGTCAAGTGTCATTGGCGGGGTTCTTGCCCGTTTCATGGTGTGCATTTCGTTATGACAGAATGTATTAATACTGAGCATCCTCTGCAATAATTTGGAGGAAAAGCACGAATGCGGCGTCGTGAAGTCATTATAAATAAACAAGAGTATATACATTTTCACGAAATGAATCAGATAAAAAATATTGATTAATTGAAATGAAATTATTATTGTTCATTCACTTAAAAATGTGCTCGAATGTGAAACTGAAATGATTAATTTACTACAAACGAAGGCTTCGTAATACGATTGAATAATATATGTAATGATATCTTTTAATCTAATTTAAATCCTATATAATTTAATCTTGAATTAATCCGTACTCCTTTGTACTAAAATCTTCTCTTAATTTCTGATCCTCATCCCACTTTTTTATTTCATTGTTTCTAACACGGTCTCTGAAAAAGTGATGACTGTGAAGTTCTCGCGGTGCAGGATTAAAACCTCTTAACTCCCGTAGCATTCCTACCAAAGATATTTAACATTACCTTTCCTGAATAACTGCTGCCAATGAAATCCCTGTAAGAATGTCTCGGTTAAAGCACGAGGGAAAAGCTTCTTCCAGTATGAATGGACACATCATCCTCATGTATAAACTGTGGCCTTCAATGGAAAAATAAATTAAAGTTAACTTTATAATTGTCTTCGTGTCGACCTAATAGCTGGGAAAATGTTCTATATGTTTCTTAGGGGCACAAAATATCGAAATCCGCCATTCAGAAGGAGACCCAACCGAAGTTCTCAATTCGAGATCATCAAGATTTTAATTTGGATGGGTATTGTATTTATGAATTAAGAACAGGTCTGAAGCAAATGAAAAGGATCTTTTGTAGCACTGATATGCATACGAACATTGCACTCATTATTTCGTTCTACAATCATCGAACAGATTCATAAAAAAAAAGAAAAAAAAAGGCGGAATTGGAATGGGTCTTCTCACCGATGTAATTTCAATTTTTTTAGGTTGTTCAGTTTTCTTGTCAATTACAGAATAACTTCAAGTTTTTAATAAGTCCAACTGTTCTAATCATTGTAATTTTTAGGTCTTTCATATATGTGGGATGAATAAGACACTAGACTGAGGGAACGGGAGGGAGGTGGGATCCTTCCTTTTATGGCGTGGGAGCTAAATAGTAATGTGTCCATTTGAAACTGTGCTTCATTTGCAATTCGATAGTTGCTGCAGGTTCCAGGTTTGAACCATATTTTTAAAACACTTTTATCAATAATTAGTCGATCTTGAGGAAAAACTTGTTTTTCCCAAAGATTTTGAGGGAACATCCCATTCTTGATGTTTTGCAAAGAGCTGATCATAGTTTTAACTGGATTTGATACTAAAAATTCTTTACTTTTTCACAAAATACAACTTTTTCTTTCAACTCCAGATGATTATGTATATAATGTAAAACACGTATCTTCGAGCAGTTTCGTGGCAGAAGTGAGAGAAGACGCTTTGAATTTTTAAACTTCGCTTTTATTTCAAAACATGGCGGCATAATCTATGTACAAGCAAGAAGCGACGAGGCACGTCAATCTACAGCATGGCACAAAAGAGAAAAGAGCGCACGAAATATCTATTCCCATGTTTATATTTTGTGAGATTCTGATAGGGATTTCTTTACATGTGTCGATGAAGGTAAGGGAATTATAGGGATCTTTTAAAAGAATTTGTTTAGATCGACACATTTTTATCCCTTCACCTGGAGTGTGGGAACTTGTCGATGTCAGCAGTTTTACAGAGCTACTGTTGCATTAATTAAATAAAAAATTTGCAATTGGATCAGGAAATAAGAGAGCATTTTAGAACGAAGTTAAATAAGGGCTAAATTAAGATAAAGATTAGGAAATTAATTAGGATTTAATTTAGATTTAGAGATATCATTACATGTATATACATGTATCATCTGCCACCGGAATTCTGTAACACATAAAAAGAAGAATTTTCACATCAAGTCATTTCAGTTTCATATAAAAGGGAAAAAAATTTGCAAGAGAATGGAGAAAATGGTTGGTTAGTAGAAGAAAACCGAGGGAGAAACGTTTTTCCTCGAATTCAAAAAGAACAAAGAGGTGAAAAGAATGAACGACCGCTGCTGCGTGACAACAAACCATTCCGAAGTTGCTAACTAAGAAAACCATTTAGTAGAAGTAAATAGACATCTCCTCAAAAAAGAAAAAAAAAAAAAAAAAAAAAAAAAACTGCCGACCACGCGTTTTGCATTTGGGCGTTGCACGAAGTAATTTCCACAACTTCTTTTCTTTCTTTTATATGTTTGTGAATGGGTTTTGCGAACTTAGTTTTGTGAAGCAGAAAGGCTTTCTTGGGGATTCTTGATCTCTTTTGTTCTCTTACACAGAACGGCTGTTTTCGAAGGTTTTAGAAACGCACGTCGGCCGACGACATCGGATTGCTAAGTAATTGTTCAGGTTGAATTTAATTCTTGAGATCAAACGTACACGTAACCAGTGGTGGATTTACGACTAGGCAGCAGTACAGAGGCGCTGAGCAGAAGAGAGTCTTAGCGTAAACGATGTAAAATTCCTTTTTGGAAATAATATTTTTTAGCTGTCATAACTTTTAAGATTCAGCTTAATTTTTAATTTCTTGAAATTTCAATTAGAATTTGAATAAAATCGCTCCGCTGTGCACATTCCTACCTTTCAAGGTATAGTTGTACTAAATTTGGTTACTGTAGGTCAGATTTTGTGACGTGTAGAGCACCAACACGCACACTTGTTCATCTTTATAATTAGTATAGATTGTGCCCAATATTTTATTTTTCTACTTTCTAAACAGGACGTATATAAAATATGAAATGTATTAAAAAATTAAGATGGAGCAGTACACATGATTGGTGTGTCATGCGTACAAGAATGAATTGAAAATGATTTGAGCATCCTTACATTTTATTTAATCAAATATAATCTTAGAAAAAAATGATAAAACTCTCGCCTTAAAGGGGAAAAAAGTTTTTTTTTTTTTTTTTAATCCCTTGAAACTAGTCAGAATTAGTTCTACTTCCTTTATTGCGAGAAAGCCCCTTACAAGGTTCAGTAATTTTCGATCAAATTCTGAAGGTCAATATCCTGGAAAACACGCATTTTTTCCCACGCTGCTTTAGCATTTGATCCGGCACCGCTGCATTAAATTAAGCAGCAGTTGGGATTTCTTCGAGCAAATCCTGATGGTCGGTTCAAATTTCGTCTCATTTAATACTTAATGAACTGCTGCTGCGGATTATCTTATATATAATTAAGGGAGGTTCGCGAATCACAAATAGGATGTCATTTTCTTCGATTTAAGATTTTGTCGATTAAGTAGAAACTTGATGTTTTTGAAGCCCTGAGTTATCCACAGGGACGAACTAGTGGGATTAGACTAGAACTTCCCCTGCTCGTTTTTACTAATATTTCAACACTTCAACATCCTCCCACATGGTACTAATATGAGGTAGTTCTAATCACATTAAAGATGATTTTATTTTCCTATTCCTTGCTTCTATTTCTCTAGAATGATGGAATAGAGAACAGGAATATATCAGACAGTCAAAAGAGACAACAAATCTCTCTCTCTCTCTTTCTTTTAATGAATGAGGTACTATTTTTCAAGAAATTTTTTGAAAGCGTATACACTTTGCTACTCTCTATAGTAAAATATTGTTAATAAAGAAAGAAATAAAAAAGAAATTTGTGTGCAAGCTTGCTAGTTTTGAACGAATTGTGTACCGGATATTCTTGAACTGCAAATATGGCATTCCTCTAGCCCTCGAATATCGGGGGGAAAAAAGTCGTTCTTCTTTTTCTCAATTTGGTATAGAGTTTTTACATTAAATTTCTATTAAATTTTGAGCAAAATATATTCTGGGGAAGTCTGTCTTTCCGACTGTTCAAATATAATTCAAGACGATGACTAGAAAACACAGAACATGAGATGGATAAAATTCGATCCACAGATTGAACACCTGTTGTCCAATCAAATTTTGAGAAAATCTGACAAGGAATGGATCGTCTGTCAATCTGTACATTCAGAAGCATGTAAATGCAATAACTGAAAAACGCAATGATTTAAATTTATCAAATTTGGTATGTATAATTTAGTATTGTGTTAAATTTTGGTTTCAGGTATTTGGCAAAAACGAGTCTTAAAACACAAATTCACCTTATTTAGAGAGTATGCAAGAAAATTTGGAGAGACCCCTTTCTCTGGTTTGAGTTACACGTATGTGAATGTATAGACATTCACATTCATGTAAACGCGATTATGAATCTATAGTTTAAATGCTAAAATGGTGTGCCACATTTTATCCATTTGACTGCATTTTGCATTTATCATGTTTACTTAAATTCTTCAAAAATTTATCAGAAATATACGAATTTATTGTAAAGACCACATACCAAATCTTATCCTCATTATCATGCTCATAATTACAAAAATATGTCTCCCGCTAAGATTTCTTGTAAGGATTCATTCAAAATCTCGAAATCAAGATTTTGATAAATTTACAATACTTTTCCTTCGTATACGAGAAAGCAAAAATCGTTTTTTTTTTTTAAGTGTGTGAAAGTGGGGAGTCACGGAAGTTAATGATTTACAACTATGAGTAATCTTCGGAATCGGAGGGCTTTAGTTTCGAGACCCGATTCCACCGAAGAACCGTCGTGTAAGCGGGTCTGATGTTCGTTAAATCTGTCGGGGCCATACGTCATCTCGATGGTGTGGTGTTGAATTTGGAGACGGAATGCCAGTTCAGGTGTCGTCCTCGTCATCTGACCGCAGTTCAGAATGACAAAGTCCGTCCCAAAATGGACCAAGTGTTGCTTTAAAACGGGACGTTAATATAACTAAACTAAACTAGAATTTACTGTATTTAGTTGTTAATTAGATCGAAAATATAATGTCACGATCGCTGCATTTTATATGATTGATGTAGATTTGCCATGAAGTGTCGGGTAGGTATAAAAAGATGCAATCCTTTGTTTCAAAAATTTCTCTACGTTCTCCTTTAAAGAAATTGTCATTTCTGAAGTATCTGAATCGAAAAGGGAGTCAACTGGATAACAGTGAATGCGTATCGCGTGAATTTGCATTTTTATGGTTTGTGGAGACGAGGACAATGAGCTGCCACCCGCCTTAGGAAACAGTCACCTTCTACTATTCTTATTTTTTCCCCTTCATGAGGTAATACTTTTAAGACCATTGTGAATCAACAACAGATACGCAAAGTAGGAATTTTAATCGCTTTTGCACTCCGTAAATTTGCATGAATTACGAATCCGTGAGTGATTTATTAGATGATAAATACTCTTCTTATCTTCGTAAATATGTCTAAAGAGGATTGCGTTATTTAGAAAAATATCCTGAGATTGGAGAAAATATTTGAAGGTTAGTTAATTATATAAACGTCAAATTTTGAAAATGACACTAGGTTTGTTTGTTTTTTCCCTGGATGAATCTTGTAATTGTCGGAACTCCGATCAAATGACAGGGACGACACCTGAACTGTTACGTTCTTTCCAAACTTTCACACCACATCAAAGAGAGATGTCTTGATCACGAACGTCAGACGTAATGTGCACCAGGCCTACATACGTGACAGATTTTTAATGAAATCGCGGTTTCGAACATGGGGTCCTTCAGCTCCGAAGCTGAGACCTTGCCGCTAAGTAACCGCGACCGATAAGATTTGTGAAATCCCAGTGTTGTTATAATAAGAATCGTGTATTCGGTCCTGTATTCTTGAAAAGTCCTATAAATCAATGAAAAAACAAATGCATTTTCACAAAAATAAAGGAGACTCATATTGTAAAATATCTTGGACCTCAAAGTAGCTAAAGCCACTGTTAGTATTCAGATATACAGATTTGCAGAAGTGATTTTAGAACTCAGAAAAGTCTGAAATATAGAGATTCGTTTAAATTTCGAGGTCGAATTTTTTGACAATTAAAATATTATCTCTTTGCATACTTTGTACATGAGAAAGTAAAAACAATCGCGACTGAAGCGGTCGCTTCTTTTCTAATGCTGCCAACCAAGAACGGTTGAATGTAAAGTGCAAAGAAAAATCATTTATATCGAAAAAATTGTGTTTTTTTTTTTTTTTTAATCTTCTTCATCTCATCTACCTAAAAAAGAGTTAAGTTATTAAAATCTCTAAGAAAGATTTGCAGTAACATAAGCATAGATAGTATTCATTTTTAAAAAATGAAAGTGGTCGGATAAAATAAAAGTAGTTTCCTAATGGGAACCTAAAAGTCCTTGAAGAATATCGTTTCGGCTACCATCTAGTGAAAAGGTAGGAACTATTAATCAAAAAATCAAATTTATTAAGTGTCAAATAATAAAATCACATTTGATAAGAATCAAATTTGTTATTGAAGGAAGTGTTTTATACTTTATTTTTCTGTCATTTTCGATGATACTAGAATTTTTAAATTTTTTTTTAATGTTAGAAAACTATTTCAATTTCCAAAATTTAAAATTAAGCGATTAATCGTTAATTAAATATGGATTTCATATAAAACACACCATTTAGTAGCGAATTTTATTTTAAAAAGAATTGAATGCAATGTTTTATAATATGCATTAAGTGCTTGCATGTATTTTTGGTCATTTTTTTTCACTTCAAAAAGGCATTTACTGAGAAAAATTGATACAATATATATCAATCAAAATATTTATTATGTTATTGTATTTTTTGCTTAATTAATGGTCGTATTCTTTTATAATTTTTTTTTTTTTTTTTTTTTTTCATTTCTGTAAAAAAATGTTGCATCTCTTAGGCCTTAATTTCAGAGGATTTTCGAGTCACGAGGGGTCAATATTGTTGGACAAAAGTCTGGATTCCTCACAGAAAAAAAACTCTTATTTTGAATCCCTGCCTGAGGATGAACCTTAAGAAAGTCTTCAGGCCGGATTCTTATCTTAATTATATTGGTTTAATTTTGATTCTATTTTTTTCCTTTTAACTTGGTTTTTATTACTAATTAATCGAAATATTTCATTATATTCATTCCTTCAATCATTTCAAAACATCATCATTTTCTACAACTTTTTTTTCCATTTTCGTCTAATAAGTCTTGCAGCTGATTATCTTCGAATATTTTGTCCTCCAGACCGTTTACTGTCATTGACATCGAAATCACCACTTTTAAATCGTTCAAAACCAAACCAAACCCACAATTGGGAAATGGCGGAGCTGCATCACCATATGTTTCTAAAAGTGTCTTATAGGCTTTGGTGGCAAATTTCACCAAATCAAAAAAAAAAAAAAAAAAAAAACTATGAATGTCGAAAATGCAATGTAAGCGTTCCGTGATTGCGGTCTTTATACCCTAAATAACTCAATAATACTAAATGGAAAACTTTCAAAATGATAACTATAAAGTAATAATAAATTGGTAAAATGCAAAACCTTGTCATTTACCGGGTGTTTCAAAAATGACCGGTATATTTCAGAAATCAATAAAAACTAAACAGGCAGACAAACTTGCGAAATTAGTTACAATGTACAACAACAGATGGCGCTGCAGGCGATTTGAAAGATATAGAAAAAAACACAGTCTGAGTTCGTCATTCTGTAAGTCGTCTTTCTGCTTTAAGCGTGTTCTGTTCACAGATTGTAAGTTTGTTGTGAAAAAATGGTTTATTCCTTAGAACAGAGGATTTTTCTGGTGCTGGAATTCCACCGCGTAGAACACAGTGTTGTTGCAACAAGACGAAGTTTTCAACGAAAGTTTAATGTAACCAAAGAGCCGAAAAGCGATACAATAAAGGATCTGTTTGAAAAATTTCAACGGACTGGAAAGATAGGGCGACCGCGGCAACCACAGAGGGCAGTACTCAGCTTGTGCAACAGGTGATCCAACAGCGGCTTCGGATTTCCATTCGCCGTGCTGCAGCTGCGATCAAAATAAGCCAACGTCCACGTATCATCTATACAAAACACAAAATCAGCAACGCCGCAACGCTACTTCCATCAATGCACGAGAGATATTCGCTAACGATATGGTGCAAAGGAGTGATAACGGCGATATCCATGCGGGTAGCATTTGGTTTATTGACGAGGCTTATTTTTACCTGGGCGGCTTCGTCAATAAACAGGACTGGAGCATATGGGGAACCGAAAAACCTATGTTGCAGTCCCATCGTTCTTGCATCAGAAAAAAGTAATGGCTTGGACAGCCATTTCTACCAAAGGACTCACTGGCCCATTTTTCAGATCCGTAATGATTACTGCACCACGCTATATGGACATTCTTCGTGAATTTGTGACGGCACAAAATGTCTTAGAGGACACTGCGAACACCTCGTGGTTTATGCAAGATGGTGCCCGGTCACATCGCACGGCCGACGTTTTTAATTTCCTGAACGAACATTTCGATGATCGTGTGATGGCTTTGGACTATCCCACACATACAGGAAGCGACGTGGATTGGCCTCTCTATTCGCCAGACATGAACTCCTGCGACTTCTTTCTGTGGGGACACTTGAAAGATCAGGTGAACCGTCACAATCCAGAAACAATTGAACAACTGAAGCAATACGTCTGTTTTGCATGTGAAGCCATCCCGCCTGAGACGTTTACACGGATTTCTGCTCATTTCATTCTGAGACTACGCCATGTTATTGCTGCGTATGGTGAATATTTGGAAAATATCGTAGTTTAGATTTTTTCCAGACTGCAGCACCATCTGTTGTTGAAAATTCTAACTATTTTCGCAAGTTGGTCTGCCTGAAAATTCTCTGTTGTCCCAAGCATATTACAACAAACGGTGTATTTTTATCGCTGCCCGTTTAGTTTTTATTGATTTTTGAAATATACCGGTCATTTTTGAAACACCCGGTATATGGATACTTCGCATATTTATCAATAGATGTTTCTGATTAAAATACATGCAAGTACCTAATGTAATAATAAAAAGTAATTTAAAAATGTTTTTAAAAAAACTCGTTTTTATTAATGGGTGGGAAAGTGGATCATCGTTTCATTTATCAAAAATGTGAAGGCAGTGTTAGGACACGAGATGTTGATGAATATCAATGAAAGAAAGAAAGAAAACTAGCATTCTTTTTTTAAAAAAAACTAAATTATAGATTCTTATTAAAATTTCATTTTGCTTACAATGTTTCTGTAATATTGATGTGAATAAAAGTGTGTTTTTAAATACCATATTTTGTCTATCTTTTAATCAGTTTGTTCATGAATGTGCTTGTATTTGCAGGTGATAATCGTCCCCCATTCTCACAATGATCCGGGATGGCTGAAGACGTTCGATGGCTACTTCATAGCTTTCACGGCCCACATACTGAATAACATGGCCGATAAACTGGCCAAGTATAAGGACATGACTTTTGTGTGGTCAGAGATCTCCTTTTTCTCCAGGTGGTGGAACAGGTAATGTGTACTTTCCCCCCTTGCGTGGTTTTTTTAAAACTCGGATAAGTGATGGATTTAAATCTAGGCAGCTGCTTAGGACCACTGGATTGAGAAGGGAGGGCGCTAACTTGTTGCAAAATAAAAAATAAATTATAAAATATGAAGACTAGATTGCATTTATATTGAACTATTAAATAAAAAATATATTTAATTTCTTACTTCTAATATATTGGAATATCACTTGCTCTTTTAACTGGTAATGTTATATTTCACTTCCATGTTCTATAAAAAAAATTGTCAAAACTGTCTTTGTTTGGCGTTTATTTTTTCCAAAGTCTATCATAATTATTGAATGCTCTTATTTTTAAATAAGCAAATTATTAACTAATAATTATAGGTCATTTTTCAAGAATTTTTATAACTGATTTATTTTCCTCACTGTTTGACTTTGAATTACTTACCGTTATGTCAGAATGTACTACCATCTTGGAGTAAACATTCGAACAAGCAATTTAATGTTTAGTAACACCTGAAATTGTTTATTATTCCGATCCTATTTACGAATGTAACTATGAAATTGTTTCCTTTTTTACGAAAAAGAAATCAGTTTCAATTCATGTTTGAAGAATTTGTATTTCTTTATGTACAAACTTGAGAATTGTAAAATCATATACAAATAAATCGAAGCGTATAGTTGCACAAAGGTACTAAATTCAATAATTTAATTTATGAATAATTGGTCTCACTCATTTTATTCTTCTCTCCTTTTAGTTTGAAAAATCGTCCACATCTTCGAGACCAAGTTCGGCAATTCCTCCGAAAAGGGCAATTGGAAATCCTGACAGGCGGCTGGGTCATGACAGACGAGGCGGCTGCTCACATCTATGGCATGGTGGATCAACTCATCGAAGGTCACCAGTGGATGAGATCGAACCTCGGCATAGCTCCACGCTCTGCCTGGTCTGTGGACTCCTTTGGGCATTCATCAACTGTGGCTTACATGTTGCGCGCTGCTGGTATGCACAACATGGTCATACAACGAACGCACTACGCCTGGAAAGCATACCTTGCAGAGAAGCGTCAGCTGAATTTTTGGTGGAGGCAAGAATTCGATAATCTCTCGCCCAGCAATCACACTGCAGATATCATGTGCCAGATGATGCCATTTGATTTGTATAGCATTAAACATTCTTGCGGACCTGATCCAGATGTTTGCTTACAATTTGATTTCAGGCGAATACCGGGTGAATACTCGGAAAGTCGGGCATCTCCTATCACACCTGAAAAATTGGCTGAAAAATCAGAACTGCTGTTGGGTCAATACGGCAGGATTGGCTCACTATTTCCCCACAATGTCGTTTTGATTCCTTTGGGTGATGACTTTCGCTACAATCACGACACTGAATGGGACCAGCAGTACGAGAATTACGCTAAAATCATGGAATACATCAATTCGAGAACCGACTGGAATGCAAACGTAAGGTTTGGAACTCTTCGCGATTATTTTAACGCAGTTCATAAGAGGATGCATTCCATCGGATACGAGAACATTCCGAGCCTTACTGGGGACTTCCATACTTATGGAGATATATATGGAGAAGGACATCCTTCGTATTGGAGTGGATATTTCACTACACGCCCGTACTGGAAACACATGTGTAGAGATCTACAACATTGGTTAAGAGGAGCTGAAATTTTATATTCTTTTTCGAGGGCCTTTGTTGTTCAGAATAACCTTCTCCATCTTTTGCGGCGATTAGATCAAGATTACGCGTATTTGACTCTTGCCAGAGACAGCTTAGGCTTGTTTCAACATCATGATGCGATTACTGGAACATCCAAAGAAGCAGTGACAGCTGATTATGGAATGAGGCTCTTCAGAGGAATAAAAGAATCAAAGGGTATCATTGCTCATTCGGCATTATATATGATGGCAGAGGAAGCAATCAAACGGTCTGTGGACCTTCGCCCAGCACACCCTTTGACTTCTTATCTTTATCCGGACGTCGATCAAACACAATATGACAAATTGCCGGAAAAAGTTCCTCTCAGTATTCCATCGCAAGGTAGGAAAGTTGTTATCTTCAATTCAAAGGCTCGTCGTGTCATTGAGCCCATCAGATTACGGGTTGGTAGTGCCTTTGTAAGAGTTGTGGGTCCTGACGGAGAAGAAATTCCTGTACAAGTGAACCCAGCTTGGAATGGTTCTGTTGCAGTCTTGGGCGACGTTTTTGAGCTTCTGTTCTTAGCTGAACTTCCTCCTCTGTCTTTGAATACTTTCACTGTAGTGCCAACTGATCGGGCGCCACGTCCGCGATCGCAAGTCGCCATTACTCTGAATGATGCCTTCGCCAAGCAACCGCATAGTTCCATTTTCTCGTTTCAGAGCCCATCAGATGTTGATATAGAACTAGTATCTCCGTTTATTACCGCCAGGTTTTCCAAGCAGAGTGGCTTGCTTCAGAGTATTGAGCTCAAGGATTTCAATGTCATTAATAAAGTCGCACTCGTTCTGCAAGCTTACAAATCTGAAGAATTCAGAAGTGGTGCTTACTTATTCCATCCACTCACAACTGATCCGGTGCAAAACATATCTGGCCGGTTTCCCATCATTCGTATTGTCAGGGGACCAATCTGTTCTGAAGTGACTGCCGTTTACTCAAATGTTGTTATGGTCACTCAGAGGATTTATCATAGTTCCAGTCCACTGGGCTACGGCGTCGAACTGGAAGTCGAATCGGATATCGCACAACTATTAGATGTCAATCTGGAATTATTCATGCGCATTAAATCTGATATCAAAAGCGGTAATACGTTTTACACTGATGCCAATGGCTTTCAGATGATTAGACGGAAAACGCTAAATTATCTCCCTTTAGAAGCTAACTACTATCCAGCTACGTCATCTGTTTTTCTCGAAGATGAACAGTCTCGTCTTACCGCGCTGCTATCTCATGCACATGGCGTGGCAAGTGTAAGTCCTGGTTGGATGGAGTTTATGCTGGACCGCAGACTGAGAGGTGATGATAGTAGGGGACTGGGCGAAGGAGTCATGGACAACAAGCGCACCTTGGCTCAGTTTTGGTTGCTATTGGAAGCAATGAAAGAAAGGGGAACTGATGAAGTTCCCACACTGTCCCTCAATAGTCATATTTTGTCATCCCTAATTGCCAATCCTCCCATAGTAGTAGCCACGCATAGTTTCGAGCAAAGGAACTTGAAGTCGAGAATAGACTTTCTTGAATCTTCCTTCCCTTGCAATGTGGAACTGTTCAATTTGAGAACAATACCTGCTCAAGATGACTTTGATGTCCCTTCCAACAGCAGTTTGTTGATTGTGCACCATAAAGGCATCAGTTGCAGGGTAAAAAGTTGGAATGAGGAATCTTGCTCTAGTCACAAAGAAAATAATATAAAGCTTGATTTTAAAACAGTGCAATTGTCATCAATACACAAAACATCCCTAACAGGGATTGTGTCTGAAAGTAGCATTCGAAATAGTACTACAGTTCAACTCAGTCCCATGGAACTGACATCTTTTAATGTTACATTTCGAACTTAATTACATCAGTGGGTTTGGAAAAGTGTTCTTGAAATAGAAAATGGCTCATGGTATTTATAAAAAGATTTTTACAAAACAGGACCAAAGTTTTTGTTACTAAGTTGTAAAGGAATAAAAATTCGTCTAAAATAGATGCATATTCTTAAGCATAGGAGCAAGCGTTCTCCAGCTATTAGCTACCTGCTTTGAAATGTCAAATGCCCTTATAATCATTTTTACTACAAGACTGGATACTATCAATGTTTTAAGCATTTTATAGTTGTTAATGAGAAATCTGTTTATTCACATAACTAAACCTTTTTACAAGTGATGAACTGTACTAGTTTTAAATATTGCCTTTTTTCAATTCTGTGATAGTGTCATTTATGCTTTTTTTTAAAGTGCATGTATAAATAGAAATTTAAGAGGCATCTAATGACTCATATCTACTGCTTTGATATTAATAATACTAAACTATTTTAAAAGGCAAATTTATGTTTAATGCAAAGAGAATAAGATTATTAACAATTTGCTTTTTAGATATACAGTATGAATTAAAAAAAATATTGACTTTATAAAGAAAATTATTAGTTGATTTTATCGCTTAGCAACATTTTGTAATTTGTAAATAATGGACAAGTTTACTTAATTTTGCAAAAAGTTAGCAATTTTAGGAAAAAGTTTCATATTTTTCAGAACGAGAATGTACGATAGCAACTATTTATTTCCCCATTAGGGACTTTTTAAGATTTTTTTTTTTTTCGTCTGTATCAGATTAAACTATTCATGTTATACATGATAACAAGGCTGTCAAAGTTTTAGAGCATAAACAGTCACTGCTGGCCATGTGGCAGTTTATATTTATTATGACTGATTTGCAAACTTAAGTGTCAGAATTATGAAATATGTCATGATGTAATTTAAAAAAATGTGTTTATTTATAGTCGTGAAAATAAAATCTTTTCTACAGTAAATGACTTTTTATTCCTCCTTTCCAGTTATTATTTCTACTTACAAAAAACATTTTAGATTATATTATATATATATATATAAAGGTAAATTAAGGAATTATCTTATTCTAAAAATTTGAAAAGCTATTATGAAGGGGAAAAAAATCAATATAATTTCCCATAATTTAAAACAATATGTAAACTTTATTTAAAAAACTAATTTTATTAAATTACTTCCCTTTTCAACTTTAGCAACTATTATAAAAATGTTAAATTTAGTTTACTGCAAAATGCAAATTCGATATAAGCAGCAGACAATGGCTTTTCCCTTATTTCAAATTTCAGTATTCGAGGGACTATGCACATTAAGTGTTGATCAGAAAAGGAATGATTTATGGAATATAAAGAATTTTGGTGTGCAGAAATTTTTTTACAAGTCTTGAAAAAGATTTTGATCCAATAACTTACCTGCAGTTTTGTTGAATAGGAATAAAACATTTCATTGTTTGCATTTGCATCCATGTTTAAGGATATTTAACACTCTTGTTAAATAATTCAGAGAATGATAGATTAAAAAATTTTTTAGAATAAATATATTTCACATGCAAAATCCCAGATTTTGGAAATTAAAGAAAAAAAATTAGATCCACCCCCCTCCTCGCCATATAATTATTTTGTAAAAAAAAAAAATGGTATCATAACGAGACAGTATTTACACGAGATATGGAGATTGTTATCAAATGAATATCACTTGTTAGATTAGTTATCCTATGACACTATTAAGCATATATCAGGACTACATGGATGGAATATCAAATAAGGAATATATGCATGGCCTCAAAGATTATGAAACAGAAAATATAAAGTTATTACTCGTACATATTGACTAAAAGAGGGGCAAGGAATACTTGTCATAAGTATATTCCCATCAGTAGCATCCCTGATTAGATGGCAGACATACCATCGATTCTATAAGAGAAAAATGGCTGAAGTAGATTTTGACAAAAGCCTTCTGGAAAGCTTGGTTTTATATTTGAAGGCAAAAGCGGTTTCACAAATAAAAAATTAAGGGATTTTTTTTTTAATTCAAAACAATGTTGAGGAGAATAAAGGATAGACATTCTTGTTATCTAACCTGTTTTAAAATTTCAATCTGTTTCCAATGATATAGAATAATAGTTTTAAAATAATAATCAAATATGAGAAATTATCAATTGGGACAAAATGAACAATATCTCCCATAAAATATATGAACATTTTTTTTTATATTTTTATCTACCGATAGATTAATTTGATGCATGAATAAAATTAATCTATTTTCTGTTAAGAAAAAAATATTTCATAGACTTTACTTATATAATCTTAAATATTGTCATGTTCATTCAACTGTTTAGTACCCATGATAATTACAGTAACGAAGGTATGCGAAAATTGTTCTATAATCTTGAACATATTAAATAACATTTATTTTGCGTCTTTTACACATATATTCGTCAGTTCTGCTAATACAACAAAGCTTATAAATAAAGATGCATACATTCTATGGAAACAATATTTCAGTGAACAGTTTATTTTATAATCATTGAATACATGAAAACACTAAAAATTTACAATTAACAGTCAAATACTTTATCATCTTTTATACACAACTTCCATTCATTAACACAGTCACTACATTTGGGAACTACCTCACAAGAGGTTTTCTACAAATTAACACAGTGCAAATTGTACACAGTAAACTCTTGGCTAACTTGAATAGTTTAATGTCTGTTTGTCAATGAAGATATTTACAAATATTATACACCATGCACTATTTGCAATATATTTCCCATTTTTACACGATTAGAAATTGCATAGAAATAGTTGTTAACACTGATAATATTTCCTACATACAAAAATTATAAACACAGAAAATAAAGAGTATTCAGTTTTCACTTTTACTCCCATCTAAGAAACATATTGATAAATCATATGAAGCAGTAAAATGGGAGTCCATAATTGAAACAGCAAAACATTTACGCAAGTTGGCAAGGAAGACAAGAGTTTACTGTATAATTTGTGTGAGTACACATATAAATGGCAACCTTTTCATAGTCAGCAGCACCATTATAAAAATATAATCGGCAGAAAATTTTCTTAAAATATACAGTTTATATTTATTGAATGTAACATATCACAGGAGACCACTGCTTCACATTTTACACATCTTTTGAGACTAGCACCAAAGGCACACAACACGATGAGGAGCCCCTTTACTCAAAAGTACATCTGACTTGTACCCTCAAGAATATGAAAATTCTTAGGATATTAGATAGCCTAGAATATGCTTTGCAATGAGCATCGATTCATATTGAGAGCATGCAATAGCCAAGTTATCATAATGCCAGAAGTAAGCAGTTGGTTGCATAAACAAGCAGACATGTTTAAATTATAAACGGGAAAAGTAGAGGCTTGAAGAACTTCTGAAAATTATTTATGAAGCCTAAAGGTTGAGTAAAATAGAAAAGTAAAAGAAAATAGTTCAAATTTTATCAGACAAGACTATTCTTCAACAAAGGTAATACGAGATAAATATTTACATTTTATTGCAATAAAAAAAAAGTTACAACAATCAACTTCAAAACTAACTGAAAATAATTTATTTAAGCGCTCATCTGAAAATTGCCATTCTTTTAATAAACTACAGTGTTTTGTACTTGTAATAGGTCAAGAATTTCATTTTTATTCAAAAGACTTCCTTGCTTGCTAAACAAATTTTACTATTACTCTAAATGTAAACCAATGTATAATGGTCTTAAAATTATAATAGAAATACTTAACAGGAGAAATTTCCTTTCAATATGCAAGTATAAAATAAGCTAAACTTCATTAATCTAGATAATTAAATTAGAATCATTAACCAGAAGTTCAACTTTATTTCTACTAAGAAATGCATAATGACATATCAGGTTTCTTACGATAATAAAGGAAAGTTTTTAATATCAGTTTTTAATAAGAAGAATGCCTTATAAATAACAAAGAACAATAGTCAATTTACCAAACGGCTTTTTCTAAGCAATTTTCTTAAAACAAAGTATTCCTCTAGAATACACTAGTAAATCATTTGCAAAAGAAAAATTCTTAAATCAATATATGTAATTATAATTCAATAACAACTATAGCTCCAATATTAAATGTAACTATACAAAAGCAAACGTTTTAGTAATAAAACAAAGTACTAGAGCTCTATTTCACATAAACTATCCAACTCATCACAACTTTGATAAAAATTTCATCAGATTTCATTATTTAATTACATAGGAAAATTTGAGATCGACTGATTTTTTTAAAAATCGAATTAACAAATCAATTCTGAAAAAAAAATATGTTTAAAAAAAAAAACAATGAAAGAAAAATATTTGAAATTTGTAATAATTAGTTACGACACACCAAATTGATTTTTATGTAACATTTTTCATTGAGTATAGTATGGCACTTCCAACAATAGAAAATGATGGAAATATTGATTAAACCAACAAAACTGAGGGTGCCCCTTCCCCCCCACCCCTAAGGAATAAAAGTTCTTTAGCTACATAAAATATAATTCATACTAACCAGCATTTACAGGAAATTTCAAAGTAGTTACTAAATTACTTACAAGGCATTGATAAATCAAAACTTAGTAATGCTACACCTAAAATTAATAAATAAATCAGCAAGTATTCAGATTCACCATAATTAAAAATAAAGCAATTACTTATTGTATTCTACATTAAATGAAGAACACGTCTTAAAGCCTTCATATGTTAGAAAAAAAAAATATCCTATTCTGAATAAACTGTAAAAATCTATTATTTTTAAGAGATCTTTAGATTAAATGCTTTTCATTTAGCACAATTCAATAATTCTAAATAAAATATTTTTAGTATGTAGGTTAAATAATATTGAGAGCCTGCAACATTTAATTAAATATAGATTATAAATTATTTTAATTAAGAAATAAAATGGCATTTCAAAAATAATGAAAAGAAATTAGATACTTCTGTATTTACAGTGTGTCAACAACTCTTGCTAAAAAAAAAAAAAAATTACATAGCAATAGGTTTTATGATAACTAAAATATGACTATATTCACCAACGACAGGTGGTTACCATTATAATTCACTAATGACAAGGATCAGAAATTTCTTTTAACTTTTAATCATTTAATTAATACATTTTAAAGAGCATCATAGGGTACAAATGTTATTTTAAAAGAAAAAGATTAATTTCATCACTGTAATATCAATACTGAATTCAGTTTACAAAATATAGATTTTATAGTAAAAAAAATTTTAACCGATTTTGCCAAATTTTTTTTTAAAAAGTTAAAAATCATAGATATACGAGCGAGCATAAACTTGGCTCATTTAACTAAATAAATCTTATATGATGTTTACTTATCTTTTTATAGAAATCTTTAGATATTTTTCAAAAAGAAATTCAGAGGCTATAAAATTATTTTATCAAATAAATTTATACACTATTCAAGTTTAAACAGTACAATTATCACTTATTGTTATATTATTCAGAGAGACAATGTAAGTACTCAACTTCTTCAAAAACATGATTAAAACATTAATTCAGTTTAAACCTGAGTAATACATCACACTGCCCTGAGCTTGTTCGAGTTAAGTGCAACTCAATTCAAAAACATCCTTACAGAATAATTTAAAATATCTTCAAATATTCTTAATAGGATATAGTTTTAGATAGAAAAAACATGCCAGGCAGAAAAAAAAAATCTAAGCAAGTGTTTAATAACAGGCAGATGAATTCAAATAAAAACATTCGATAGGATAACTACCAAATAAGGAAATGACTCATTAACTTTCTTCAACAAATTCTCAATCAATTTGTTACAATTAAACAAATTCATTTCATAAGTTTTATGCTCATATTAACCCTTCACAAATCAAGAAAAAATTACAATTACAAAATATAATAACACAAAATTTGCATAATCACAGTAAGTTAACATTTTTCATTTAAACATATATCATATATAATATATTTCCAATAAAATTTAATAAAGGCAAAAAAAATGAATAAAATTTTTAAGATAAGCAACAAAGAGAATTCATGTGTACAAAATTACTAAAAATTAAATTAGAACATTAAAACAAGATCTTTAAAAATGCAAAAAAAAAAAATGGAATTATGCAATTATTTTATATAATTCAAGTTCAATTCAAGTAATTTTATTTAAATTAGCAAATATTAATGCGAACAGAAACGTTGGTTCTTCAAAAGTTAAATATAAAATTAATAGAACAGAAAATATTTTATACATTTCAAAAGTATTTAAAATGATTTTTGTTTTGAATACTTCATACATAATGGAGAAAAACAGAACTTTAAAGTTTGAGAAAATAAAATAGAATTGTATAAAATTCAACAAAAAGGATGGGGCTCCTTCCAAACAGAAGTATATCAAACACTAGCCAACTTTTGCTGACCCATTTGATTCAACATAGGTTGTTAGAGTTGAAAGTGCTGCTGTCGTGATAAGTGAATCCCGAAACCAGCATTTGGCATCTTCTACTGTTGTGGTTGATGCTTCTTCCTCTGGTGCTTCATATTCTTCTTGGTTTTCCTTTATGGCAAATGGCGCAAGTGCTGTAGTGGCCGCACATGCAGTGGCACCTTCTTCAACTTGCCATGATTGGGCAACATTTGAATCAACAACTACTTCTTGTTCAACCATTACATACTCTTGAGGTTGAGAAACTAAGACAATAACATTATTTCCAATCCAGCCCATATTCTCAGGGGCAACATCGGCGACCAAGACTGAATTATCGCAAAGATTGATCGATTTATTTTCATCCTGGATCAATACAATTTCAGATGCTGGAACAGCTAACTGGACTTGGGCAAGGTTAACATTACTAGTGTCCAATACATAGGTCATTTGACCAGTAGGGTTAACAGATAGATACCTTGGGGCCATGTCGGTTGACATACCCATAATGTTTTTAACAGTGCCAATACAGCACTGTAGTACAATTCTACGACGCTACGTCTATTGGGTTGCTCTTATGTTGAATAACTACAGCTTCTCCACTTTTTTTCTTTACAACTATAAAAAAGAAATACGAGCAAATAAGCAACATATTACATAAATTCACATTATATATGAATCTATGGACAATAATAAAATTTGTTGCCAATCTAAATTTACTTTTTACGAGGGGCGATAAAAAGTTTAGAAGATAAAGGAAAAATGCTTTATTAACAACAGACACAGGATACAAATGATAATTAAGAGACATGTGTGATGGTCACTTCTCTACATAATCACCAAACCTGTTAAGGCATTTTTCATCCGCTGGACCAGTTTGTTTAACTCGTATTTTTAATAATCATGTTCTCGGCACCTTTTTGAACACCACCCTCCAATATGAACTTTGTTTTGGATAAGTATTTCTTCAATGCTGGGAAAAGGAAATAGTCTCTGGAAGCCAAATTGAGTCAGTATGGGAGGGGTGGCTCCAGACCTCCCACCTATACGTTTCCAGCAATCTCTCTGCCTGCTTCAAAAGAACGATACTATTTCACCACCTGTTGTCTACTTATTGCTTTGTCCCCCTACCCTTCAACGATTTATCTGCGAATTTCTGATGGGGACACATTCTTGGCCCCATAGAAATCGTATCATGGCTAACACCTCTGTGCGAGACTATTTCTTTAGATGTCTTGCCAGTACTGTTGCTGTTTCAGGTCTCGGTACTAACACTATCTGCTCGAACGACCGGTCTAAGACAACTAGCGCCACGTGTCTCCACTCTGGATAACAATATTCCCATCTACAATTTCTACTTTCCAAATACTGCTGCTTGTAAACTTTTTTTTTGGATCACCCTTCATATTTTAAAACAAATTCTACAATTGTAAAATAAAAATTTTAATAATTAAAAGTCTGAAGTTTTCATTAATTATATTTTTTAAATTTACATTTGAGAATACTATCGATAACATAAAATGTAAATTCTGACTAATGACTATACCAGATAGTTGACAATCAAAAATGTATACATTTTAAATGCATGTTTGGTCATTCAGCTTTATTACTCAATAAATTTATTAAAATAATGCAACTTCCAATGGAGAATACATTTCAGTTTTTACTAATATCATTATAGGCCTAAGAACTGCTCTTGTATAGCAAAACTAGAATAAAATGCTTGTACTATTCAGTCGCATGATATGCACAATGTTTCGAAATGCAAGGTCTCGAAATTTAGAAAGTGGAAATTTCCTTATATCCATAGAACTAAAAATTTTGATCCCTTGGAACACTACACTGTTAAAAGCCATCAATTGTTCAAACGTTTAATCTTAAAGTAAAGCGACTATAAAATTCTATTCTACGATATCTACAATCCCCCCCCACTGTAAATTGGGTTTAATTTCGAGATTCTTCGAGTCATACATGCATATTTTTCCCTTACACATCTGAATTTGTAATTTTTGAAGTAAAAAAAAACAGTATAATTTTTTTTGGACCATGGAACTTGTGTCTTTTACATGGAAAAAGAAATTGCAAATCGTAACACATGATGCAAGAATATAATTATGCAAATTAACAATAATGCCCATATTTAAAAGAAAGTGCAATAACTTACTGATCAAATTGATTCCCTAAAGGCCGAAGGAATAAATTTTATTTAAAAACATTGCAACTAACTAAGTACTTAAAATTTAATTTAAAAAAAAAATCAAAATTATAGCATTTTTCTGTTAGTAGTGCCAAAAATTAAAATTATTTGAAACTTAATTATTCTCATCAGCATTTAATCTTGATGATGAAAGATACTATTAAAAGGCATAAAGCCAGTATTTAAACTTGTTGGAACACGAGACCCACTAAAGGAATAAACTATATTAAATATTCACATTTCACAGAAATTTTAAAATTAAAGAAAAAACAGTATATAATCATGAATTTGTTTAAACTTGTAACTGCATTTTCTCTTGTGCCAAATGTTTAAATAGAATTGCTAAAATATAGAAGAAAATATATTTATTCAGTATACATTAAAAAATATATTTATCAATTAAAAAGTGCCCTTTTATTCTTTATAACATTCGCTAATGCTCTGTGCAACACAAGAGTTCTCCAAATATTTAAAATGCCATTAGCTTACATAGTAATAAAAAGTAATATTGTGATTAAGAGAATCTTCATAATAAACAGAATCAATTAAAAAAGTATATCAATTTATCATTATGTACTGATATCAATTACAATTGTAATGTTTTTATAATTAACAATGCTAACGTAAATACTTTTTATATCAGCATTATTAATAAACAAGATAAATTTTTTAGAGTTTTCTATTACACCAAGTAAAATCTTTCCAATATATGAAAAAAAAAATTTCTTTTTTATTAATTACAAGAGTATTTCATTAAAAAAAACCTTCCTTGTGCTTACAATATTTAAAAGTGAAATCCAAAAAAAAAAAAAAAAAAAAAAAAAGAGACTTATTAATATATTATTTTTATGCATGTTTCAATTTTATTGATATAGGCACATAAATCGTTCAGCTTGCAGATCTGAACAAAAAAATTTTAATCCAAAATACTTTGTTAATAATTCAGCAAATTAATTGCAGAATGAAATGCAAGAAGCTATATCGGCATGTAAAAAGTTACATAACGGATGGTATAATTCTTGTGAAAATTTTCTAGGTAATCTAAGAGAATGCAAACAAATGCTTCACCTAATAAAAATAATTATAGCACATAGCAGAAATTAATATGTATCGAGATAATTTATCAACACATATTCTAAGTAAATTATTTAAAATCCCCTAAATTATTTTGCTCTAGAAGAAAAATCTTCCCGAAATTAAAAATATACTAATAATACTAAAAATCATTTCAAAATAACCTTGCAATACCCTTAAACAGCCCAATAACTAAATCTCTGCTTAACATAAAGTGGAATTTAAATAAAATAGGTTTATTATATTACATATCATACCAGATATATATACATGCCAGAAAAACCATTTAGTTTTTGCATTAATAACAGGTAGTATCGTAACAATAGTCTAAATGCATTAAGATAAGTTAAAAAACAACTTGGAAATAAATTATTCAGTTGGCTTTCTGCAAAAGTTTTAGAATTAAGAAACATATGATTTTGTTACTAAGTTTGCAAACCTCTATTCTCCCCATTAAATACAGTTTTTTTAAGTGTATATATAGATAATAAACATTTTCAGAGCTGAAAACAAACATCCATATCAAATATAATAAATCTTATTTCAACTACTCCATAATTTAAATACAGTTCTTCAAAGATCCTAACAATTCTTAGCTTTTATTAAATGGCCTTTAGTTCTTTTAATAATAAATTTATTATTGAGAAATAATTAATGGGCAAATGTAATTTGCTTGCACAATAAGCAAGATTTGTTGAAAAATTAAAAACCAATAATAATTCTAACATTATTATAAATATACAAAGCCTTTTACTCAGCATGTACAACTGCTATTTTACCCAAAATTTTAACAATATATATCATTAATGAAGTAAATGGATAATTTAAGCTACTCTAATAAAATTTATGTTTTATCAAATTATTAACAATAAAATTTATAAAAAGAAATAATATTGAAAAGAAATACATTACTGGTGATAATTCTGCAAATATCTAGAAGTATTCAAATTATTTATTAATACAAATTTAGATATTCAAAAAAATTTACAATTATTATTTCTTCCAATAAAAACTTTCCGTTGATGTTAATAAACTATATGCATTTTTAAAATTTATACTAAATTTATTAATTATCAAAATACCATTTAGATGCTAAATATTTCACATGGTAAATATCAGAAGAGGTTTAAAAACCACAAGAAGTGACATAGTAAACAATCTAAATATAAAATAAGAAAAATTTAAATTGAACAGTTACTACTTATCAATATATGTGGTCTGAATTTTTAAATTGTAAAATGTATTGCATTTTTCTCCAAATTCAAGCTGTCAATTTCCTAATTAATTATCTATAAAAGGAAAACTCGAAACAACTGCCTTTGAATTTGAAAGCATTCATAACTTTATGATATCATTCTAACATGATATTCACAGTTTCAATGATAAGTTTGAAAAACAACATTTTATTTTTCCTGAATACAATTTTCGTTATGCAATAATAGATGAAGAAAATTACAATAGTTGTGTGAATCAAGAAAATAAAATAAATATACATTTTTTAAGCGTATATTCTAAGATCATATGAAGAACAAACAATAAGAAAAAATGCAACTTCCAAAATTTAGCTTTATTATTGTATTTAAATTAATAGGAAAAGGAAAAAGACGGTAAAAATTACTATTTAAAAATATACCACGTTCCGAGATAAATTTTCAGATATCAAATTCTCTACATATCTGTAAATAGCATACCACGGACTAGAACATTCAACTATGTAATGTACATTTCTTACAACATGCATTATCGTCCTTCTGTTTTAAAAATTAAGAATAATTCTGACAGTTATCTTTCCTTTTCTATTATTTCAGGTCATAAGACGAAAAAAAAAATGTAAAAAATAAAATGTAATACAAATGAATTTAAAAATTGAAGAAATCTAAATAACCATTTATAAATAAATTTCATACCTGAAGAATTACTATCCAATGGCTAACTAAATTAAACTACTGACATAACAATGCAATTTCTCAGAATAATAATTCAACACATAATTATAAATACCATTCAGGATGACGTAATAGATTTACCTAGTTTTCCATTTAATTCACAAACACGACGTCAATAACATGATGCGATGAAAAGTCGAAGTCACACTCAAAACAATATTATTATGTCTTGAAAATTTTATTATTTTGTAAAAAATTGTGAATATTGCTTTTAAATAGGTAAATTGCTGACACATTCAACTTTTAATACAGCAAATAAATAGTTTTAATTAAATTTATATTTTATATAAAAATCTAGAATGTTTAATAGTCTTTGATATGGATTTCCAAATTTTTGTCGCTCAATAATTAGCAGTTCATGAACAGAAGAAGGACTGCAGAAGAGTTCAGAAAGTAAGATATGTAAGTTGATAGTCTGAATCTTTGTTGAGATAGATTCGTATTGCTGCCGATAATTCGCTGATCAAATCCATAAGCATTTCAATAACTATAACTATGATTTAGAAAGACAAATAAAAATGGTACATAATTACTTTTAGAATTGAATCACACTATAACACAAACATGACATTAATAGCCTAAAATAAATCTAAATGAGAGATTGAAGAACACGATTTCATTCGGGATTTAAAATCATGTTCTCAATTTTTAAAAAAATTACTGTATAGAAAATCACAAACCACATGTTTTCCATTTTTTTCATTTCTATTGATACTATTTATTTCTGATTCAGCAGAAGATATCTCTATTAATCGAAAATACTAATCAATATTGTTATCATATCTTCGTGAAATTGAACCGTATTCGTATTATCGAGCAACAGCATAGCAATGTTGTTCCCCTTCTGAAACCAAAGGTGTGATCTTCTTGGAACTTCTTTCTATATGAGCTCTAATAAAGGTATTTAAACTGTCGCATAAAATTGTAAACTTCGGGTAACGCTATGAGTATTCAGATTTTTATTTTTAGATTCACGCAAATAAGAGTTTTGTGTTTCGTAACATAGTAAATGGGAATGAATATGAGTCTGACACCTTTCTCTCTATCGATTGAAAATATACTTTGATGCAGAGTCACAAAAATGTGGTAATAAGATCATATATCGAATTTCACTTGGTCATTGTGTTTTAGAATTATCGCATTTTCGTGTTTGTGAAAGTAGATAGACAGATAGTCGCCCTCTTGAAAGATTTGGTTCAAAAATTGATAAGGATCGCTTTAGATGCTAAAAATGCTTACCCAATTATTTCTCTTTCTTTTTTTCCACCAATTCTTTCTTTAAATTTTTTACATTTTGAAGTTACCGCGTTCACTTATATTCGGACCACTAGATAGAACAGATTTTCTGCGAATGAATTTCATTCGAAATTTAATAAAAATCTATAAGAATTTGGTATAAAGACCAGCATAGTAAATTTTTTCCGACTTGATCAAAGTCTTTTTTATTTATCGTATTCTCAAACATACAGAATTATACACTAATTAATTTCAAAAATATTTTTCGAATATTTTAACATCAAAATATTCAAAAATATTTTCTAAAAAATAGAAATATGTCAAAATATCGAATTCGAGTTTTTTGGTGATTACAATACTTTCTTTTTGTATATTTTGTATACGAAAAAATCAAAATGAAGTTGTTTAAAATTTTTGCTTCTAAAGATTGAATCCACAATCAAAAACCTCACCAGTACTTCTGTGAAAATTCAGTTCCAATTCTACCAATTATTATTATTGGTAGAATATTATTATTGGATAACAGTATTATTGATTATTATTATTGGATATTAGTATTATTATTGTTTAACAGTATTAATAATTATTATTGGATAACAGTATTATTGATTATTATTATTGTATATTAGTATTATTATTGTATAACAGTATTATTGATTATTATTATTATTATTTTTAGTGAGAGAGGGAGGGAGAGAGTGATACAATTATATGAGGCATGAAATAGTTTCATTGCATTGATATTAACAAAGAAAAAACAAAAATAATAATTTAAAAACAAATGTATAAAATTTTAATAAAAATAATAAATAAATAAAATTTCCAATTCATTCATGTATTTAAACTCCAAGAGGAAAAAAGAACATTTCCATAAAAAATCGAAGGCTTGTAAATTAAATTTTTCAATTCAAAAAATTATTCATGCCATTGTGCCGAGTTGAAGGTAAACCAATAATCTGCATTTGCTGAGAAAAAGAAAATAACCAAATACAGAAGATTATTATTATGACTAATAATTTCCCACAATGAGCCTAGCAATTATTTTATTGTTCACATTATTTATTTATTTTGCTTTATTAGCGATTCCAGTATTATGTATAAGTATAAGCCTGAATGCATACAGATCTGGAAATATTTCATTATTTAAAAAAAAAAAAAAAAAAAAAAAAAAAAAAAAAAAAACCTTTTGTGAGAGCATAATTCTGGCATTGCATCCGCCAACTCGTCAGAGTCGGGTTATAATGATTCTTTTTATTCTAACAGGACACTAATAGTTTTTTTTTTTTTTTTTTCGAATTTTCGAAGATTGAAAACTTTTGAGCTTTTGAGATTAAAACTTTGAGCTGAGACACAGAATAGTTAGAGACACAGAAATGCCGCCTTTCTCAGTTCTGAAAGATTTAAAGATAATTCATTGATAATACATCATTTTTATTTATTCAAATTTTTTTTTGAAAAATTGGGCATTATAACAAAAGAAAATAATAAATAATATTTTTTAAAAAAAATGAAATATTAATTCTAATTTTGATGCTGACCATCGACTTATTTTCGCATTCATTTAATATTTTTATATGTAAAAAAACTATTTATTAATTCTTTTTTTCAAAAAAAAATTCATAGTAAAAGAGGAATGTATAATCACTTGAATTTTCCTAAGACCAAATTTCTAAAAATACAGAAACAAGAAACCACGAGGCATATTTATCCTAGATAGGGATGACGAATATTTTCAGAGCGGTTATTACGTAACCAATATCAAAAAGTCACAAATACAAGTGATCAATACTTTTCAAAGAGGGGTGTGATTCAAATCCTTGATACGATCTTACTGATGATATTTCGATTACAGGTTTTGGATCACGATAGAAAGTAACAATCGATACGATATCACTGAAATTTGCCGGAGCAGTGACTTTACTGGAAAGTAAGAATCGATACGATCTGTCCAATGGAAGCTCTCGAAAGAAATCTGTGATTGGATTGAAAAGTGAACGGACCGGTTATTGGAATTATCGTATTGTATCATTGAATTGCATATCACTGAAATTTATCGGAGCGGTGATTTCACCGGAAAGTGCGAAGTCACCGCTACACTTTACGGGAGTGACCGATATTCGTATTTGATGATGCGTTATTCCATACAGATCATTTTTAATTGCTCGTGGCATGATTGATTTTGATTGCATGTACTCTGTTTACTGCTGGCGCCATCTATTGGTAGAATATAGGACTAAAGTAAACATTTTAAAGAAATGACATATATTTTAACTCATCTTTTCCAGAAAATGGTTCACTCTAATAAATTAAATAAATAGTTTTGAGAAAAAAAATTTAAGAAGTAAGCTGAAACAGATAAATTAATTCAATCACACGTTAATTAAATTAGTAAATTAAGTATTAATTACAATTAATAAATTTTATATTTAATATTAAATAATAATTTTTAATTAAAAATATGATTGGAATAACAGATATTTGGAACGCATATTTAAAAATAACAATAGCAATATTATTTGTTATTCAAAAAATCGTGGATTATGCATCTCTAATCCTAGAATTTATTTCCAACATAAAAAAAAAAGAAATTAATACATTTCGTGTAGTAGATTTCATTAAAATATACAGAGCGCACCACAAATTCGTACGAACTTCAAAAAATCATAATAAAAAAAAGTAATGCTGGAAATCAATTATGTTTTTGCGTGGATTTTTTCCCATTAAAAAAACTGCTTCAAATAATGAACTATGGATGGCGTTCACACGTCAAACCGAGACGATATATATAAAACACAAGGTTGGAAATGGGTCCATCATTCTATGCTAGCAGCATGCTATCATTACCAGATCGAGCATTAATAATTTAACTTTTCTATAAAAACTTCGAATCCATGACTAAAGCATTGCGAAGTTCCGCACGTGGAAAGAAATCGAGGCGAATAAAAGCCCTATTTCATGAAATGGGATATTGAATTTAGTAAACCGTTTATAAGAAAACGGGGAATTTGGAGGTTCATCCATGAAGTGGTAGATCTTCCGTCAATCCGGACTGCGTCCTTGTTGTACAAAGTGTTCGTGGAAAATTTAGCAGTTGGGACATCAGCGGGAGTAGCAAAATACGTGAATCTGAGAGAATAGCGGAGTTTCCGGAAACCTCGATCCGACGCATTCAGCACGGAATCTTGAAACTGCATACGTAAAAGATACAGGCACTGTATTAATTGTTACCTGCAGATTCCAATGAAAATCAAGTCTTTATTACATGAGCACTTGTACAAACGGAACGTGACCCACGATGATTGCTGAACAGCATTCTGCTCGTTGTTCATTGTTTTGGCAGAGTGTAACGGATCTCAGTTATCCCCGCTTGATAATTGCACAATACGTACAGTATTCGTAAAATGGTCTTGGGGTATGCTTAATGTTTTTTTAATTGACCACAGTGAAAATTTCAAAATGGGTGATAAACGAAAAAAAAGTTGCAGTGACTAAACACGCTATACAGCGACTAGACTCTGGTGTAACATCAAAAAATATAGCTTCAAAGTTAGGAGTTGAGAAAAGTACTGTAGAGGACTGGAAAAAAAATCGGACAGAAATTGAAAAATGGTGCGTTGCTCAAGCTAGTGGAAGTGGAATAATAGTAAGATAAATCATGCTGAAAGGTAAGCTTAAAAAAGTTTAGGAAGCTTTGTTTTTGTAGTATGGACACTTAAAAGGAAAATATGTACCTATAATTGGACCAATATTCAGAGATTACTACCAATGATGGATGGTTTAAAACTCTGTATTCTTTTATTGGTCGACAAGGAAATGAGTTCATAGAGATCCGGCCCTCCCGCCACATTAGGCCGGATACTCAGGAGTATATTGTACCTCCATATCTGTGAAAAAGGGGGTTAAAGTAGACTAAGACGTCATAAATATACTTTCGAGGCAAATGCATTTGTCTGTACATCGCAGAAACCCATCAGCCGACATCTGCTCTTTTGGAGGGATCACCTCAGCTCTCTTTGGACAACTATCTCCACCTGTTATCAATGATTCAAGACAACGATGTTCGTAACAAAGACAATTTTTTCCCTCGGTTTTTTTTTTCAGCCAAAATAGTTGCAAGAAGTTAGAAAAAATATTGCAATTTGTAGAGCTAAAGCTAAATCTGTTTTGAAAAAGGTGAGAGAAATTTTTATCATTGTTTTATTTTCTTAGACTGATTTTTTAGTGTTATGTTTTTTAAAAAAAACAATCATTAAAGTAATGATTGAGATATTGGTATAAATTTGTGAAATATTCATTTATCAATCATGCATTTGATGCACGTAGATTCTTCTCTTACAATTAAGATATATTAGAAAGAGAAAAAAGTGTTTTATAATTATTATTTTAGAAAAGTAAGCTTACTAAACAGAGCAAAATAGAGATTGATTTTATGCTGATAATAAACTTAAATTGATATGAATTTTTGTTTTCCAATTATATTTTTTAAAATTTTGCAACTGAAAGCTCTGTTAGCTGAACAGATATTACATCAAATGTCTGCCATTTGGTATATTTATAAACATATCTTACAAACTAGTGTCTAAATAACATGTTGGTGTTTTTTAGTAGCTTTTGTTCTAGTGATTGTAAAGGGTGATCAATTTTAAATGTTTTATTTTAGATTTGATCTTTTAGAATTAATCGCTGTAACGCTTCGCATAACCATGTAAGTCGATGAATCAAATTTTAAAGTAATACTTCTAATATTACTCCAGTTATGAATCTTTATGAAAAGGTATACATTTTTTTCTTTTATTGTTTTGTTACATAATTTAGTTTCTATCGGTCCTTAAACGTTTTACCATTCTACTATACTTTTTCTTTTTGCCTATTTGAATTCATTGTCGATTTTCTTGAAATGCACTGACTATAAAGAATAGATTCCTTTTTGTAATCTGTAACTAACTGAAAAGTGGCAAAAACTGGTGCCAGTTTAGTTAGATTATTAGCAATATTCGACAGTTACGAAATGCAGGCAAATGAAACAATTGGTGTCCATTGTAATGATGAGCCAATGTATATAGCTAGGTAGAATGGGGTGGGATGAATTTCGAAGACGGTAATATGAAAGATGTATTTTGAGAAAAAGAAAAATTGAGGGTCGAAACATCGTTGCCTATTCTGGATTTGTTATGTTCAGAATTTTTGTGGCGTCAAAAACATATAGAAAAATTAATTCTATATTTGGATTTTTGATTAAGGTAAATTTATTAGAAACAAGGTTGATAATAAGGAAACTGCCTAAAAATTTAAAGCACATTAGCTGGTACCCGGCAGGTTGCTGCCGCAGAAGAAATAATTTAGGAAATATCATTTGAAATTTGAAATAGCTATCTTGTTTAATTAGGAATGATATTTATTTGCTTGTCGACAGTGAATATATTCATTGAAATTCAATGATATGTAAAGGATAAGTATAGATAATATTTATCCTATTTTTTTATACTTTATTATTCAAGTGCTTTAGAGCAGACAATATTTTTTGCTTTTTCATCTTCAGCAAAAATCCATTTCTTGGCTGTCCGATTCATAAGCATCCGACATACAACTGGTCATATGAAAAGCATGGATTTTCTAGGTTCAGTCTGCACATTTGAAGTGATTGGCCTTGCGCCTTATTGATGGTCATCGAGAACGCAAGAAAAATGGGAAACTGCAGTCGCTTGAAATCAAAAGTGGGAATAATGGGAATGCGTGGAAGGACCACATCTTCTCCAATCGACTTCCGTTAAGAATAGTTGCCTCTCTTCTTGTCGCATATTGGTCTTTTGATTCTAATGCGCTTGATCAAGTAGCATATAAACGTTGTCTTTCAATTCTTGCCGCATGTTGATCTTGAGATTCTGAATTTGCAGTTCGTAAATGATTTACTTTATTTCTCGCTGGTCGTTCCTCGTTTGTTTAAGAAGCTCGAATTGGCTTATTTTTACGTGCTGCACTAGTAGATGTATTAAGTAACGAACGTTTGGGAACTTTTTTTTTCTTTGTCGAAGCAATCAACACGATATACATTTGTATAATCGAAATATTGTTTCTCGATTCACTGAATAAATAGAAAAATTAATGTTTGCACTAAAATTTCCATTATATATAACTTAACTTGATCATTATCGATAATAATAATTCGGTTTTGTATGTGTGAATAAACTCTGAATGATATGTGCGGGGGGTTGTCGCAGACAAAACATTATACATGCTGAATGACAACTTCCAGTGTAGAAGACTATTCATTAATGAGAAGAAAGAAAAAAGAAAGAAAAAAAGCGCTTGCCCTAAATATTTTCGATTTCGCTTCACTCACAGTGATTGGCATCAACCATAATAATTTTATTTTGTTTGACATATGTGCGATTAACTCCGAGTGACATGTGCCGTTTCCTGTTTGCCAATTTTTTAAAATAACCTTCGCGCGGGTGCCAGCAATAAGTTGACCAAGTTTCATCGAAATCTGTTGAACGGTACGACGGCGCATAAGGTACGAACAAACAAAAATTCATTTTTATATATCAGATTATGGATGAGATATTGAATCTGAATTCGGTGATGAAATGGTACATTTTAAGTAATTTATATGATTTTTCGAAACAAATGAAGGAACAATAATATCTGCAATGAATAAATTCTTATCAATTAATGTGGGAACATTTTCACTAAATCCCCAAATTCTTTCTAATTCTAACGATTACACAGATGTATTATTTACAGACAATAGTAGATCGTTCTTCCAGTTCTCTTCAACCATTTCGTTGAAAAGCTCTTAGCTTCCGTTCACTTCGTCAATAACCCGTTATTGACTCATCTCCGAATTCAAACGTGAGCCACGAGAGATTCTGTTCAATCACGATTCAAGCCAGCTCCCTTCGGAACCAACCGTAAAGAGCACCACACTCGCAGTTGCTACTGCAATCCCATATTATAGTCTGTGCATTTTCTGTAGGCGGTTCAAGGTTACATTTTCTACTTCATTACTGCTTGTCTGCCTCGCAACACTGTCACTCTTTTTTTTTTTTTTTTTTTTTTTTTACACAGTTGTTAAGGTATTCCGAAGGTAAGGTATTTCCGAAACGTACCGGCGTGGGGGAAAAAAAAAATACACGCTACATTGAAACTATGTGAAGTGTTCTATGTATGTTCTATGAAAAGCATACAGAAATTACATTGACTATAATATGTGATAATAAGGTACAATCAACTTTTCGATATATATTAATAGCGCTGAAGATTTACATATGTCTTATGTTGACAAATTCTACGAGTGAGCAAAATTTTAAGAAATTGTAACTACAGAAAAACTATTATATTCCGTCCACAAATCAAGAATGCCTGAATTCTAAGGCTGCGTTATGGCCCGTGAACATGAAGGCAAAAAAACTAAAAAAAGTTTGATTTCCAGAATATTTTAACAGAATATATATAAAACAAACCGAGGAAAATTACAATATGCGATTGTAAACATAACAATATAAATATAAAATAGGATTTGTATTATAATTTCATAAAATTATAATGTTTTAAATTTTAAAAAGTGCAATCCTATAATTAAAAAAGTATTTATATGTATTAAAAAGTTTGGGTATCTTTTTACTATTTGTTTCAAATAAAATATTTCAGTAATTTAAGTTTGTTCCACAATTTTTTTTAAACTTAAAAACTCTTTCATTGAAAAATATTTTAGTAAATCTACAAATTTTAAGTAATTAATTCAATTATTGAATAATAATAAGTTTAATAACTTAAATTTAAAATAAATTAAGTGTTAATTAATTTAAATAAGATAATAACTGATTAAAAAACATAAAATTGATTAAAAAATACCATTCACTACTTAGGACAAAGAAAGTTGATATTGTTTATTCCAGAATATAAATAGTAATACTTTCCCTTAATAGTTTGATTTATAATTAAAAAAATCATAATAGTTGGTGAAAGGTTGATGATGTAAGCAAATTCTTTTTTTAATGAGATCAATTGCCTTAAAATAAAAATGTAAAATAAAATGATTTTGTTCAAGTTAATTTTTCTCAAATTAAATTTTAAATCAAAATTTCTAAATAAAAATTTCTAATTTCTAAATTCTTGTAATGCCCATTCCATTTAGAAAATATGCAAAAACAGAAAGAAATCATTGTATCTTTATTCTTTTATATTATAAAAACATTAAAGTAATATATATATATATATATATATATATATATATATATATATATATATATATATATATATATATATATATATATATATATATATATATATATATATATATATATATATATATATATATATAGTGTCCGCCTTCAATTTAAATAATGTTTATTAGAAAATTAGCAAAGATAAATTTAAAAGCGCAAATTAATTTAGTTCATATTATTTTCTTATCATCACTACAACCTACCTAGGAGAAATTTCAGAATAATTTAGCGCCCGTGGTATCAAATTGTTAAAATCTGCAACTATAGTATATATAACACTAAAAAAAATGAGTGGCCGTCTAACCGTGACCCACGAGGTCTAAACGAGCCTTTAACCAGTCAATCAAACGGTTAAAAGCGGTTTGTTACAAATTTATTCGCGAAAGTTAATGGACAAAATCACATGCACATTGGCAGTGTTTAAAAATAATTCCATTACCAGGGGAAAAGAAAAAACATTTACAAAAACGAAAGAAAAACAACTGAAAACGAATATTAGCTGTTGTATACACTTTTGAACGAAATTGGATTATTATATTAAAATCAAAGAATATATATTTGGTGGTAGTTTAACTACATAAACTTTTAGCCCACCAGCCCTAATAATAATTAAAAAAAAAGAAAACCAACACGAATTTTAGCAGAATTCTTAATAAAATTGTACCATACAAAGAAAAGTGGAAAATTGATCCTTATCAAATTTTTTCCTTTATTGTATAAAAAGAGAAAACGATTTAGAAGTATTTACTTTCGCTACGCTTTGTATAGGAGAAGGAAAAAAAATAAAGAATGGCATGAAGGAATTTTAGTGACAACCTATTTCATATACATCAAAAAGTATAATTAAAATGCTACATCTTTTCTTGCGAAAATATCCAGAGAAATACGTCCCTCTAATATATAAAATCACAAATTTAAAGTGTTTAATATTATTTTAAAATTCAGAAACATTATAGCACAGGAGATATTCTGAAGATATACAGAATAAAAATATATTTAAAAAATAGTTGCAATGCCATGCATTCATTATTCTGACGATGTCTTATTTATTCCCTAATGCTAAATAATAAATAGCATTGACTATGTAAAAGCATGAATGCTAAACTGAAGCTCAGTTGCGACTGAATTAAAAAAAAATAATGCATAAAAAAACTATAATACTTTCGGATTACCATTATAATATCAAAAATTGTGAAAGAAATAGTGAGGAAGGAATGCATTTTTAAACGATTGATTGAACAAATGTATATAGTAAAGAATATTAAAATAGGACAAGTAATGAAATGGTTAGTTGATTCAAAGCAGTCAGCACAATTTGTAGCAGAATCTATTGTAAATTAGATGCTTAATAGCTGCGCTTCAATTTTGATAGTACATGATGCAAAAAATATTAACAGAATTTGCTGTCATAAAATTATAACTATGAGAAGAAAGAGAATTAAAATTCCCCAAGCCACTTATACATTATTTTTATTTGGTGGAATATTTACTTGTAAGTGATGTATTTCAGATGGGCGACATATTTAAATGAGACCATTTATTTACAACATTGCATATGTAAAATTGGAGTTGGAGTTTGAACCACTTCGGAAAGTTGGTGCCGTGTCTTCTTTTGAATAGTTTTGTACTGATATTCTTGAAGTAAAGAGAATTTGCTCTTATTTCTTTTGTTCATTAAAAGTTCTATTTTCAACTGGTGGTTGACAAAGGACATTGAAATCTGGAGAGACCTGTCCTTTTTTCACTATTGTTTTTGAAAATTAGTAAAGCTCAGCCATTCAAAGATTATTGTGGCGGAAGAAGATTTTAGTTTGAATTCTGTAAGCATTATGCAACCCATAATGGCGGATAAATTCTTCAAGTGTGGAAAATCCATAAACGAACTGGTAGTACGTCTCGGACAGAGTAAATATGAAGAGATAAATATTGTTATGACAAACGCAGATACTACATCAAGAATTCCCCAAATGAATCCTTTTACTCTACAAACCTTCATTAAAGGGAAAATAAATCGCCATGCAAATATATTGTTACAAACCAGTAATTTTGCTTCCCAACACGAATAGATTCATCATAAGAAAGATCGTTTTACAGTCATCCGTATTGGATGCTGTCGGATGTCGAGCCAGTGATTCCAGAGCTTGGAGACTTTAGTGCCAAAATGGATGATACTCGAAACTTCAAGAATTTTGTTGATCCATCCATTAGGAACAGAGATACGCCTGATTGGTCTAGAAGATTCTAGTTCCGCCTCCCGGAACTATAAAAAAACCGGCATTCTCAAACTGTGGTGTGTCGTCGTCGTGTCGAGTAGTCGGAGTCGCCGACAAGTAACGAGCCTTCCACAGATTAGCGAAGAAACAGCGAATTACCAGCATTGTGTGAAGCGAATCCTATTGTCTACTGTGGAGGCAGCGTCGTATATTGTATGTAGCCAGTTGTAAGAAGTAGTGAATCGGCAGCTAAAACAAAAGAAGACAGCGAATTCAGCCGTTTGGAGAGATCGTAGAGCAAAGCTCCGAGCAACCTCTCTCCTGCTAGATTCTGTCTAGCCGCTTCGTGTGCTGTGGACGATTACTACTTGTGGGCTACTGTCTGCTGTCCTGTGTTCGTCTCGGCTGTAAATATTTGTCATCTGTGTATTCGCCTTCTTTGTGTTCGTCTCTTCGTGTGTAAATAAACGTTGTTGTTTTTCTACTGAGGCCTGCTGATTGTGGTCTTTTCACACCATATCATTACCACTATCAAACGAACCTGACGGTGAAGGAAAATCCCTAACGATATTAAACATGAAATTTACCCGCAAGGGGAAAGTCATGTTTACAACACAAGATCCTGTCTGTGCAGCTCAATTACTTAGCCTAGACACATTAGTAAACATTCAAGTTACGACGGACCTCATATGGGAAAATATAACTACTCGTTTTCTCCTCTACGATATCCCCACAAAAGTCTCGCTGCTGGAAATTGCCGAAGAAATAACAAAAAAAAATAATGAGATAGAAATTGAGGAAATGAGGTGATTCTTAAAACAAAACGACCCTCTGGAAACATTACCCGTACTTATTACGAAACTAGGAACACGTTTGCCGGTGGATATTAAGATTTGGTTTACAAATAAAAGGGTGCAATTTTTCATTGATAATCCGCGACAATGTTCAAATTGTTACAGTTTCGTGCATCCTTCAAGGATATGTGAAAAGCAAAAGATTTGTCATCTTTGTGAGGACACTCACGCAGGCATCTGTAAATCACAACAAAAATGCGTAAACTGTAAGGGCGAACATTCAGCCACGTCGAGAGGATGACCATTTTTTATTACAGAAAAGGACATTTTAGAACTAAAATGTAAAAATAGTATTACAACAGCTGAGGCAAGACGAATCAGTCAAAAAAATCTAATTACGCGGCAGCTATTCAAATAAATGCATCAATAAAAAATATCGAAGAAATAATATGCGACAAAATGGAAACTGTGCTCAACAAAATGATTGATTCAATTTTGCTTACAATTAAAATCAAAATGGAAGAGCAAATAAACGCAATCCTAGGGATGTTCGAAAAATTGATGGAATCGTTATCGCATAACTTTGTGGTGGTAATATTATAAGCCAGATAACAACTTCCGGAGAAGAGAGTACTCTTTTGTCTAGTGGTTATGTTACTCGGCTATGAACCCTAACGTTGCCAGTCCGAACCTCAACCCGCACAACTTAAACGTTATGAGTAATCTTGGAAGCGAAACTCTTTCTCCATCAAGAAAGAAAAAAGCCTTAGAGAAGATTCGGAAAGCATCTGCTAGTCCAATGCAATTGGATGCAGGTGCTTTTGGTTAGTTCTTGGAATCTCTCATTCCTTTTTTTTTCTCTCTTGTGTATCTTTAAACGTTTTCGTTTTCCCATAATTCCACTGGGTTTAGTTTTTTCGTAATTTATTGTTGGTTTTCTCTTTTTCAATGACTTTCGTATAGTGGAACTGTAGAGGTCTTAAAAACAAAAACAAAAACAAAAAAAATTGGCTAAAAGTTTCATCCTTTTTCTACATCCGAATTCTGGATTTTCCAAGAAACATGCTTCAAGCAGAAATATCACTTCTTGTGTTCAACAAAAATTTTGTTTTATTTAGACAGGCAAGATCAGCCTGGAGTTGGTTTAATTACTGGTATACCGAATAACTCATCTGGTAGAATTATCTCAAATAGTGCTACACATAATAGCAACCTTGAAATACTTGCAGTTGAAGTTTTCCTTAAAGGTTCATATTTCATTATCATCAACTTATATGCCCCAAAGGTCTCAATATAGAAAATGTAAAAAGTTTTTTTTATTCTTTTTCCGTCCCTGTTTTTATGTTTGGTAACTAATCTTCATCACCCTCTTTAGGGATCAAATAAATCATCTCCTCTAAGTAATAATTTCGTAGAATGGCTTCAAAATTCCAATTTTATCTTCCTTAATACTTTGAACCCTACATATGCCACTTGCTCTAGATCAGCATCGCTGCTCGATCTATTTCTCATAGCGTTGATTGTTATGTTTCGGATTCATTCTTTGAAAGTGATCATTGTCCGGTCATAATTATATGGTCAAATTTAGAGCCTAGTGCAAGGTATTTAAAGACAATTGTTTGGAATCGGACTATGGTGAAATCGGCAAAAGTTTTGACTACAAAAACTGATCTAAATACATTTATGCGCAGAAAATACAAAAAATAATACCATTGCCGACAAAAAATCATCCTCCCTGGTGGAACCTATCTTGTCACAGTTTTCAAAAATTGAAAATTATGTTTCGAAAAAGAGCCACTCGTTTCATTTCAAAACCAGACTGGATAAAGCATAAAAAATATGCAGTAAGACTTCGTTTTCATATTAAAAAGGCTAGTCGGAATTATTGGGACAAAATTTGTAATATTTCTACAAATCCCAGAATGTTTTACTCGATACTCAACAAATTTTACAATCATTCAAACCAAGAATTGAATGTCTCAAATCTCATTCAGCATAACAATCGTTTTATAGCTAATCCATCTCAGGAAAGCAATCTCTTTGCTGATTTTTTTGCTGACTGTGCTTTCGAGCATGAGCCAATTCCAGTTGATTATAGCGAAGACGACACTGCTTGCCTTAATTCCCTTTTTCACCTACAAGAAGTCGGACACGCTATTAAAAAAGCAAGGAATTCCACACTTGGAGCTGATGGTATTACAGCAAATTGGTTTAGAAATCTTAGCATCACAGATCTAATAAATATCACATCTGTCTTTCAAAAGATTCATACAACATCTTTTATTCCGGAAGAAAGAAAACATTCACTCATTGTTCCAGTTCCTAAGCCTAATAAGGACGAAACAAAAATCACTTCTTATGGACCAATAGCCCTCACCTCTGTTTTCTCAAAAACATTTAAATGAATTTTGATTCAATCTATCATTTAGTAACTGAGAGAAAAATTCCTTCTTTTGTGAATGGTTTCCAACCCCTCAGGGACAATCAGAAGGCAGTATATAAAATCCATACAGCCATTATAAAAGCCCACAATCTAAAAAAATATTTTATTGGAATTAGTTTAGATCTTAAAAGTGCTTATGACTCGGCTTACATTGATGGTCTTATGCTGAAGTGCCTTCAGCTTGGTATCAAAGGCAATATTGCAAAGGTCATGCATAATTTTCTCCAAAACCGAACTTTTCAAGTTCGTAGGAGAAATTCACTTTCTAGAAAAAAAACTACCCAGAAAGGTTTGCCTCAAGGAAGCGTTGTATCACTCATATTCTTTGTAATTTTCCTTGCGGATTTCTTTGAAACTCTCGATGTTGGTGTGGAATGCTCACTCATCGCTGATGACATTTTTATATTTTGTGCGCATACATCTTTGGACTACATTTCAAAGCTGCTGCAAAATACAATGGAAAATGTCCACAAATGGTGTAATTATTGGAAACTTAAAATCAGCCCCGAGAAAGGCTCTATTGCTGACCTATCCAAAAAGAAATTGCAATTGACAACTCGAATTATATATGCTGATTTCCCTCTCCCTTGGAAACAATATATTAAATATTTAGGCATAATTTTTTTAATATAATCCCCCCCAAAAGGGGATTATATTAAAAAATATACGTGATAAAGCGCTTTGAAAAATTAATGCTTTAAAATCTATAGCGTATAAAACTTACGGCCCCAGAACAACGGATATCATAAACATAACCAATAATAGCATTTTAAGTCTATTTTATTATAGCAGCTCTATTACCAATAAATTCTCCGAAACTCAATATAAAGCTTGTAATTCAGTACAATCTATAGCTCTTAGAATAGCACTTGGGCTGCCTAAATGGATGCCAAATATTGTCCTAATGAAAATCACGGGCCAGGAAATGCTATCAGAAAAAATTAAAAGATTTGCTGCGCAATTCTTTCTCAGGCAACTTGGCAATGGCATTCATTCATCTATTTATCATCAAAGCTCAAATCTTGGAATCAAATTAGCTAAAAAAGACGAAATTGTAATTGAAAATTTATTTGCAAATCTGAATGCTACTACAAATCATATTATTGCTTTGCCAGACCCCATTGTCTTCCAAAACAATTTTTGCAAAATTCATCTTTCAGATTTTAGTTTTCAAAGTAAGGCTCTTCCTAGTTACATGATCAAGAATCTCTTTGAAGAAACTATATGCAAAGAATTTCAAGATTTTTTCATTATCGCAACGGATGCTTCCAAATCCTAAACTTTCTATTCAAACTACTGCGGGCATCTCTTGTAACCAATCCTTCATCTATAGAATTCCACCCTTTCAATTCCATATTTACAGCGGAAGCTTGGCACTTTGTCAAGCTCCAGATGAACTTTCAGTTACAGGAAAAAAATCTGCTTTTATTGACAGACAGCTATTTGGCTCTTCAAGCTTTAAAATGTCTCTCAATTCAATTCCCAAACGTCATTCATAGTCTTTTAGCAAAATTCAAGCACAGGGAAAACTGGAGACCACACCAAACATATTCAAAGAATGTGTTTGGTGTGGTCTCTAGGACATTCACAAATTCATTGGAATGAAAAGGCGGATGTACTCGCAAAAAAGGTCGCGGATTCGCACCCGTTGCTGAAGTGGATTGCTTCAGAAGATCTAATCTCTCATTATCAGGAACTCTCACTACAAAAAATGAATCACATTTTCCAAAATAGTAAATATCAAGAAACTATTGGCGATGTCCCCCCCCATACTTTCCCTTAATTCTTTGGCTCAAAAATAGGAAAAGATATCATAATTGCATGCCTTTTAACCCGAATGATTTTAACTCCAGCTCTATTGAATAGATTTGGACTATATAATTCCCCTCTCTGCCAAATTTGTAATCTTGAAAATAACATTGAACATATCATCCTGTTTTGTTCCAAATACGCAAACCATAGGTCAAATCTTTTTGCAAAACTTAAAATTAACATTCATACTTGTTCGTTTCTCAAAGTGTTTATTCGAATAGCTGTCTCTAAAAAGCAGTATCTCCGGATTCTTCTCCAATCTCTGAAGTTTTTTAATATTTATTGAATGAACTCTCTTGGATTTAAAGGATAACGGCCTCTGTTGCCAAAAATCCCATTCTCAATCCATTTCAATCAAATCAAATAAAAAAATATGTAAAATTTATTGCAATGCCTTTTAAAGAAAAGTGCAACATTAACTATATTAAACGACGATTACTACACATATATATTGGAATATAACTCAAAACCAATTAAACTTCATTAAATTATCTCTCACAATATTTTAAAGATTAATTCAATCTGTAAATCAGAATTGATAGTTGAAGATAGAATCTTTTTGTAATTTAAACTCTATTTTTGAGAAATCGATAAAATTCAATATGTAAACATTATTATTCTAAAAACATTTGAGTAAGAACTTCACAGTCAATTTTATTAATTCTATTGAAGAATTTATCTTTATTGGGAACTAAAAATTCGATTGGTGGCTCCAAAATTATTCACTGGGGGGGGGGGGAAGTATTAATATACAAACATGCTATAAGACGTTCTTTTCTGTAAATTGCACGATATAAAAATTGCCATGCACATGATGCAGCAGCTAATACTATCAAGTCTAAAACATTATCATGCAATATTTCACAGCAGAGGTTTGAAATTTCTTCTTTTTTTTTACAATTCAATTATCAGAAGCCCAAAATTTAATATTGCATAAATTATTTTTTTCTGCTTGCAAACATCACAAGTTAATTTTAATTATTCGAATTCTTTGCTAATGCGTAATACATTCAATAAAACATTTATTTATTAAAGAAAAAAGTAGAGTATGTTAGAAGTAAACCACACTCTTTATTTTAAAGTGCATCTTAAAGAGATTCCACTAGCAGTCCCCATGACTCATTTGGCAGAACATCAAACTATTAATTTGTGGTTTGAATCCCAGTCATAATAGATTAATATAAGAGCTGATATTTTAATTCAAATTATTATTTATGTTATTAGCAGCCTTTAATAAATATTTCAGAAAATTTTTATAAGTGGATAAATTCCAAGTCCCAGAAATCATGGGCAAGTTCTTTTGTTATTTGATTTATACTAATAAATCTAATTTTTTGTGCCATTTGATTCATTGCATTTTAACAGCAATACTGTATTGTTGATTTATTAAAATTTATTTAATGATAAATTTATAGCTTATTATATATTTTTAAAAATTATTTTTTAAAATTATCATAGACAAGCAATTAGTACAAAGATAAATCAAACCATTATATTTATTAATCCTAATATTGCAAAGTTACCTTGCAAATCAAGAAATATATAGGCAGAAAAATACAATCATCAGGATAAAGAACATTTTATTTTTAAGTAAAAAAATATTAAGTGCATAAAAAAATTATATATATAATGAATACATAAAGCAACTATTAACTTTTTTACAAAGTTCTTCACAGAGAATATTATTAAACAAATTTAACACGTCTATATACAAATTATCCAAGTACAAACACCAAATATGAAACATTATCAACATAACAAAATGAAATTTTGTAATTTGTTTACTTTAATTGGAATTTTCATAAAAGTGGATTTATACTTAGACACTACAATCCACCAGTAAGACCACTCATGCGCAGAAACTTATCTAATTGAGACAAGAAGTTGTTATTGTCTGTTTTCTCAGTGCATGCACAATCTTCTTTCTGTGCATGTGTGACTTATTGCAATCTTATAACTTGCTGAGTGTAAACCCAGCTTAATGCTGCTCCTTACACACTCGATAAAATAAGTAATAAAAATATTAGTAAGTTTTTAAATATAGAATTCAATCTTTTGTACAGTTTGAAAGATATGCAAAATAAATTTTACACAATGTTAGTAATTAATTTTTCATTCCAGACAACAACAAAAAATCATAAAATGTTTTAAACATTGAGTTCAAATACTTTTAAAACAACAAATTAAAAGGTCATTATTTAACATGTCACAAACTCTTTAAAAAGTTAATGAAAATGTAACATATGCAGTTCTAAAAATATTGTAGCAATCTAACAATTAATGGATAAAATACTAACCAGACAAGTATTATTTCTTTCTTGGAAAATGTAACCTAAGAGGAATTCTAACAATAAAATAACACCAACAAAGCAGACAAAGAACACATACACACAAACAAAAATTGATGAAAATATAATAAGTTCTTAAGAATAATCAAAATTTGCAAAATACCTTACAAAAAAAAAAAAAAAGAGGTTTTATACTATCTTCCTTATCTGGAATTATTAGAAGTAGCACTATTTTGGTTATTGGATGAAAGTCTAATAGATTTTCTTGAAGATTTTGCAGCATTTTTCTTTCTACACTGGCAACTCTTCTTTGAAATTCGACTACCAGATGGTCTACGTGTTGCTAGTACAGAACTTCGTAAGCAATGTCTAGCAGGGCTGTTCAGTTCTTTGGCAAAGTCTGTGTAGGTTGTACCATTAGGTGAAGCTTTCATGTTAACTATACCAGACTGGTTTCTTTCCATTAGCACCTTTTTTTTATTTTTTTTTGTACCACTTCCACCTGTACAAACATGCTGCCTGTCACATTTTCCAACTGTACTGGGCAATATTTTACATGGTTCAGAAGATGGAGTAAAAGGTATTCCAGCATTTGATTTAAGTAATTTACCAGGAGCAGAATTGGGCAGTGCAGATGGAGGACGTTTCCCCGGTGTTATAGCAGTAGGCTGTATCTGTGATCCAATTTTGTGTGCTTTTTCACTCCATTGATTTGTTATCAATTTTTTGTAATCTTCACCGTCATACAAAAATTTGCAATTATTCAATGTTTCATATTCTTCAATGTCCCTGACAATGATGGTTTCTAATGAAGGAAGATCTTTCTGTAGTTTTTTTCGCTCTCTCTCTTCTTGAAGCAGATTTCCTTTTCTGTTTTTAAACCTGTTTGGATCAGTAGCTTTGCTTTCTAAAATAGTTTTCAAATTCTTCAACTCTTCTCTTTTTAGTATATTTTTTAGAATATGTTCCACATCTTTATAATATGTTTTCCATTTTTCAACCTCATTTTCATAAGCTTCTAATGCTTCCTCTGTCAATACTTTTATAGAAGAATATTTAAAGCCTTGTCGAATAATTTCTGAAACATGACATTTGTCCCAGATTTCATTCAATTCTTTTTTAAGACAATCAATGACCATTTCAATCTTTTCCATTTTGATTTTCTCATAACGTTCAAGCTCCTGCTGAATAGATTTCAGTGTGGAGAGACGGCAATCAACATGCCTGGAAAGAAACTCTTCTCTTTCATTGTAATCAATTTGGAGTCTTTCCCACAAAACAGTTAGCTTTTTTAACAAGTCCTTCTTTTGAACTTCCAACTCTGTTCTTTTGTGCTGAACTTTGCTGATCACTTCTTCTAATGACTGAAAAGTTTCATTGGAAAGTGAAAATGTTTCAGTAGCTGAAAAAATTTCATTTTCAATGGAAGTTTCAGGAGGCAATTCTGTTGCTTCCCAAATTGCTTTTAATTCTTTTTTCATTAAAGAAAGTCTTTTAAGGCGTTTTTGTTTTTCCTCTTTTAACAGTTCAATATGATGTTTAATTTCATTTATATCTTTCTCAGAAGGAATCCCAGAAGCGTGTATTAACTTATGATCTGGCAAATTTAAAATTTGACAATATTCCAATTCAATGTTTTTCAAATCTTGATAAATTTTGATTTGCTTATTTTTTAATTCACACAAGTTCTCAAATTCACGGGATAATATTTCTTCTTTCTTTAATAAAGAAACTTCGCTTATTTCCTTAGGCTTTACATGTAAAATAGATGATAATTTTTCTATCTTTATCTTGTAATTCTCAATGCGTTCTACAGTTTCTTTATGCAAACTGGCCTCTTCCTCTAAAATATCTTTTGCCAAGTTCAATATATGAATCCATACACTCCTTGCTCGCTGTGCTTTCTGATCTTTATCAATACCAAAGTCTTCCCAAATGTTATATAACTTTTGCAAACATCTTTTAACATTTTTTATTCCTTCGTCCTCAATTTCATCCAAAACAGTTTCATTTTTATTATTCTTCAGGAATTCCATATTCATCAGAAGGAAAAACCTAAATGCTGTTAAAAAAAAAGGGAAATTCAGCAAAAATTATAGTACAGAATTACTTAAATTTCAAACAAACTTCTTCACAAATAAAATGACAAGATTCTTATATTTATCAATTAGTTTTTCAGTATAACTGCATAGAAAATCATTGAACTACAAAACTGTTGTAATAGATATCTGCATAAATAACATTCAATCAAACTGGATGACAATGAAGCAAAATAAATGCGAAATATGAAGACACTTTAAAACTCTATATAGTAACTTGTTAGCTTTAGTCTACAAATGAAACAGTTTTCCACTAATAGTTATTTATAAGAAATTATAAATTCAGTCTGATTATGAAATTTTTATTGAAATTTTTGTTATTTATATATGTATATTTACTAAAGATTAAAAATATGCAACATTGTTAAAAAGCTAAAAGCAAGTATAGTAAGAAGTTCATTTTAAAAATATGTTTCACTAAAAAAATATTTGAATTTTGTCAATAAAAATATTTAATCATCAAAATTTATCTCCTTAAAAATAAATCCTACTTGACGTAGTACATACATGCCCAAGCACTGAAATATTTTTTCGAACCACATCCCTTCTTCAGCAAAGTTTTCAATCAACTTGAAAGAATTCCTACAAAGTGATAATTTGAGTTTTTCTTTTGTAAAATTAATGTCTCCTTAAAACTACACAAGAGCTATTTTGAATTTTAGAAAGAAAGGAAATCAGAATTAATTCTGTTGCATTCAGTACTTAATGTATGGCATTTGTTACATTTTTAGTCAAAAATTAGTTTAAAGTACTGTGTTGTGTGATAGTGTAAAATACCTGAATTGTCTTCTCATAAATGTAATTGTTATGATAAATATTTTCATAAAAATGCCATACAATACCCAAATAATACTTTAATGATTGTCTATCCAATTGAAATGTATTTCTTCTGATAGTCTTCTATACTTATATAAAGCTCAATGTGTGTGTATGTTGGCACTCTATAGGCCAGACCGTTTGACCTACAGCTACCAAATTTAGTACACGTATACCCTAGAGGTCGGGAATCTGCATCGGGGGTTCCTTTTTTTGAATTTTTAATTAGATTAATAATTAAAAACTAACTTTCCCGCCAAAAAATCTTTTTCATTTTCCCCACAGCCAAATGAGTAAGGCTTCAGTTATTATTTTTTTTTCCCCTGCAGTAATGAGGCTAGGGTTAACATTTTTCAGCCGATTATTTCAAACGATTGTTTATTTTCTTAAAGTAAGATGCATTTAAAAAAAAACATTGCTAATTAATCAATCTTTCAGATTCATTCTGAAGTGCTTTTGAATTAAAACAAAACAAAATAAATAAAATTAAAAATTTCTAAACTGCATAGGTTACCCCAACTCACGTAGAATAATTCACACATTTGCATTACCATAACTGGCGATGAAAATTCACGCATATGCATTGTGTTCTGATTGTTGAGAACGGATGCGGATTTGATTTAAATTATTTTTAGGTTAGTTGTATGCTTTTGTAATTAAATTGTTTTTTAAGTAGTTTTTTTTCATCCTGTTTTCAACCGATTATTTTAAACTATTCGTTTTAGTTTTTTAGTGTTTGATGCATTTAAAATAAAACATTATTAATTAATCGATCTGCTCATGATGAGCTGAGAAAATTTTGTTGCGAAATTCTTGAGATACTATATAAATTAAGAAAGATATTCTTTAGTGCCTATAAAGTTTAAACGCTCAGTGACTCTGTTTTCAGTAATCATATTATAAAAAAATGTTTTGTTTCAGTAAAAAATATTATTATATTAATTGCAAATTAATTCTTTCCACTTTAATTTAAGGAATAAATTCTACGGGAACTTAGAGAGATGCATATTATGTTTATATTTAATGAGAAATTATGATTCAGTGAATATTAAATGTGCACCTGGGGCCCCTTTTTTTGAATTTTTAATTAGAATTTTAATTGTTAATTAAAAACTAACTTTCCCACCAAAAAAAATCTTTTCATTTTCCCCACCGCCAAATGAGTAGCCATTAAAGTAGGAATTACATAAAATATTTAATTAACGGGAGCTAACAGAAAGTTAGAGAGAAACATATTACGTTATGACTGAAGGTCTTTATAATATTATGAGTGAATTATGTGACTATCAAAATTTGAAGTTTTAAAATATTTTGATAAAGAAGCTATTAAAGTAGGAATTGCATAAAATATTTAATTATTAAAATTTTAACGAACATTAAGATTGGCGAAGAGGCTGGTCGCCAAATCCGGCTAGTAATAAATAAAAAAAAGAGTGCTATTTACATTAATGAACTTAATTTTTCCAAAAATTTGATGTCCTCCCTTTTTACATCAAAGGTGATTGCTTAGTATACATATATATCAATATCATGCTTTCATATCTCATTATTAGTTATAATATGTAACATGCATGCACGAGCAGAATTTTATCACTTGAGTATATGTCCATTGATCTATCTGAGATGAAATTTATGAGGAAAATTTACTTCTTTTAGACAAGCATATGACAACACAATGTGCAATTAGATGTTTGTTATATAGAATTATAAACTTATTCCTACAATAATTTTGACACATTAACAGATAATAAAAACTGCAAATAAATTTTTTTTCCTCTATTAGTTCAGCACAAGCAAAAAGTCACTAAATAATTTAGACCTGTGCCCCTCTCCCAAATTTATAAACTTGTATGTAAGTTGATACAAGTCCTGGCAGTGTCTTTTTGGTACAAGCACAAATCATTTGCTGACCTTTCACTTTCACTTGAAACCGAAGAGTACCAAACTACTTATATTTAAGGAAAGTAAAAATAAATATTATACTTTAGATTAAAATTGCTAGCCTCTTTTAATATAGTCCAACAAATAAAAACAGTAACCAAGATAAACATATGTATAGAAATAAATTTATAAGGTTTTGGTAAGCATTCAAAAAACTAATAGATCAAAATATCAGTAAATGTAATGTAAATGTAAATATCTAGTTAAGCATTAAAAATTATATCGTCACATTAAAATTGTCAAACCATAAAATATATATGAAAGATTAATCTTTAAAACAAAAAAAAAGTGTCATTTCTGGAGTAAAAAGAGAGCAGTTTTTTAAAAAAATAAAATAAACTGCCAAACTATTAAGGAACATGCATTTTAAAACCAATAAATTAATGGTAAAAATATCAGCAGCAAGACAACGTAATATAAATATGAATCATAAAACCCTAATTTATGATATTTGATATTTCATTTATTCAAAACAATAACAGACGGCGACAGGTGCCAGCATACTTTTTAAATGTTGCTTACATATGAATGGAGGAAAGTGATGAAAACAAATGCTCTAATCATTTCTATACGATTATCCTGTTAGTTCATTTAAATGATTTTTCACCTTGCTAATCACTGCATAACTCGTTTCTTTATATTAATAGGAACTGCAAAAAATATATATATAATTAAATTAAATGTCAACATTTGAAAAATATAAGCAATATACCTTATAAAACAGAAAATACAATGTAGCAAACACATCCGATTGATCATAAAATTGTTTGTATCAAACCGCGGTTTTAAATTTAAACATGAAATTAATAATGCCAGATTTGTTTAGAAATCTATACGGAAGTAAATTATAATAATGTTTAATGAATAAAAATTGATGCTAACATTTGTTTTACGCTTTTGAAAATCTTCCAGAATTTTTAAAGCTCAAAATAAGGTTTTTTAAGATTAACAGAGCTCCTGAATTAATATTTCTTGAGTTTGTAATCGAATTCTTTTTGTCCAAATTTTGATTCTGCTTAACTGTATACTGTCAAATACTTTGTTATTGTTGTGAAATGAAAAGCATGTTTATTATTTTCTGAATAAATCATCGCATCTTTTCTCAAATATTTGTCAAATAAGAAGTTCATAATTTCAAAATTATAGTTAAAATGCTTCTGAGAACTTTCTTTCAAGGAATATTATTCAAGAATAATATCACTAACTTTTCGAAGTTTTCATGTATAACGTAAGTTGACAAACACGAATTATTTTTCACATTGAGTGAAGGTTAAAACTATTAGTTTTGTAGAAAATAATACTGTAGAGATTTTATTTAGTCATTTTATAACCGTATATTTTGTTTCTGTACCTTCGAATCAAGTTAAATTTATATCACATGTGTTCTGCGGAATCTAGAATTCATATCTTGCTTTTCAGCTGTGCTAATGACCATTTGGGTGATCGAGTTATCTCGATCGGCTTTCTGGATGAATAGCTTCATCCTTATTAAAACAAATGTCATAATATTCAGTGACTGAATATTATAAGACATTTGAATATTCAGTATAACTGACACACCAAATTTTAAATAAATGAATGAATGTTTCTATTTTCCACGATCAACTAAGACTTATTTATAAAGTTTTGAATGTTAAAAATTTAGAAAAACTTAACATTTTCATAATCTTAGGCCAATTAATCTTGAGAAACCTGGGCGCTGATTGACGTATTTTCTTTGAAACGATCGACGAAAAATCTAAAATTATCCTTTTTTTATTGAATAGTGATATATAAATATTCATAAATCAGTCAGTTTTAGTGATTGATTTAGTTGATTGGAAATTAACTCTTTTTATTTAAAATATTAGTGTTTCAAGAACATTTTGTTATTCGTGATTTCCACAGCAGAAGCTTTATGTAAAATTATGAAAGTTACAAGTTTACGAAACGTGCTCGTGCAGCTTAAATTTTATTTTTATTTTGTACGAAAAAAATTGTTGAAAAATATAGTTAACATTTTTATTTAAAAATTCATTAAAAATAGAAATTTAATTTTAAGGTTAAAACATTGGTATCATTTAAAAGATAAATTTTTGATCTTTAACTTCATGTAAAAATCTTTTTTGTGCGGTAATATTTTCGGAAGTTATAGCAGAAACACACCAAAATTTCACTTAATTTTTAAATAAATAAAATTCTAATTAAAAATTTGAAAAAATAACCCCCAGGTGCACATTTCCGGCCTCCAAGATATACACGTGCCAATTTTGGTAGCTGTAGGTTGAATGGTCTGGCCTGTAGAGTGCCAACACACACACACATTGAGCTTTATTATAGGTATAGATTAATCAAAAATTTCTGCTTGTACTAATTTCTGCCATTTTCTGTATTTTTCATGTTCTTAATTCATTTTGAAAGTGATATTTTTTATGCAAAAATATTTATTTAAACCATATATTACATCTGAATAATATATATAAATGAAAAGACAAATTTCAATTAAACAACAAAGGAATGGTAAATGTTAAAATATCTTTGTATATAGAATTATTTTATTAAAATTGATAATAATTTGTGATCTGTTGCAATTGCTGTCACCAATTTTTTTGTAATTAATTTATTATTATTTATTTCTTTTTTTCATTTTTTGTATATAAGACTTCATATATGAGAATCTTAAAAATAAGTTTACTTGCAGTCAAAAAATAGTTGAAAATGTTGGATTATATAAAGAGAATTTCTGTGCTAATTGATTTAATGTAATTCCTCTTTTGAAAAATTTCAGCACTTAAATATTTAACTTGAAATTTCTTCCAGCTTTTATGAAAATTATTTGAGACTATCCACATATGCAGATTCTAAAACTAAAGCGGTTTCAACCTCTCGAAATTTTCATACAAGCCATCCTAGACAAGATTTAATGGAATTTTTTGATGATCCTAAGAACTTTGGTGAAAAAGAAGTTAAATCAGGTATATTTTTAAAAAATTATCATGAGATTATCATAAGAATAAAATTATGTTATGAATTTTATTGTACTAATTTGGAAAAAAAAAAATTATATCATTAAACAGTAAAGCAACTCTATGAATTTTGTAAATAATCTGTTTGCATTTAGATAAATATATTGAAATATTTTATGTAAGACATCAGGTTAAATAAATCTCTAATTCAGATAGGGTATATAGTTAAATTGAACTCTAAGCTTTATTATAGGTTTCTCTTAGAAAACAACTAATTTTGTATGATAATGCCATAATAATAGTTCAGTTTTTTGCTAAATTTGGTAATGAAGTATTGATTTTGTGAAAGTTCTTTTATATATGGCTTGTTGAGAATATATATATTTAAGGAAATAGAAATGTCAAGTTGAATTGTTTTGGTTTAAGTGGCACAAAAGGCTTTGTTAATATAAATCATGTTATATAGCTTTCGTTGCTGAAACCTCCTGTTGTATTGGGAGTTTATTTCTGTTAATATTTAGAAGAAGAGAAGGATTCTTCTTGGTAATTTTTGTTGAAGATTTAAATAGTTTTATTTTTATTCAGAACTTTGCAGTGTAATTTCAATCATCTTATTTGAATGCTGAAAATGAAACATCTTTCAAGGAAGTATTTCCTCTGGAGTTATTCAAAGTAAGGATGATTTGTCCACTAGACATTTTGTGAAGAAATAATTATTTCTCTCTATATAATATGAAGCCAGGAGAAAAAAAGAGGGATTAATTTGTGAACAGCTGGAAACTGTTAATTTTTTTATTGATATGAAAAGATAATTATGTCAACTTTACTAATTTTCTGCGTACGATGTCTAAATATAGTCTCTTCAAAAACCTGATTTTCTGCTTTTTGGATTTTAAGCCTCATTTTTTTAAAATGTAAAATGCTTAATATATAAAATACAATAATTTCAGTTTGCTACCAGATCAAATTTTATATCTGACTCTATTTTTTAACCTAGCTATTATGTTTTCAATAATTGTCTATCACCCTACTAACAAAGTACATACCCAGTTTTGTGCACTTCTAGACAACACTTATGATCGCTTTCTCAGAAAAGGTCATTTAAGCAGCTATCTTGACTTTGAAAGTCTTGAATAAATCCTTATCCTATGCGATAATGAATGAGTCAATAAAAGAATGCTTTTGTCTTTTGTTTTCTTCCATGCTTACAGAGAAAAGAACATTTTGAACACAGGAAGAATTTTGCCTTCAAAATATATATAATTCTGTTAAAAAAAATGCCTTTTATGTTTAAAAAATAAATTCTGATGAATGTTTACAAAAAAAGGCATTTTCATCATAAAAAAAAAAATCTGATAAACTCTGATCAGGAATTTTAGTTTGATATGACTATTTAACATACATTGATAAGAGTTATATAAAATCCTGGAGATTTAATTCACTGGGGAGGGATCATCAATTGGCTAAATGGGTTGAAACTGTGTCTCCATTTCTGGAAATTTCCAAACAAGTGGAATTGTTTTTGTTTTTTTTAAATCATTTTGCACCATTGAATAACATATGGAGGTGAAACGTATCTAGAATAATTAGGTATAGTAATGACCGTAAGAAAGTAGATTGGTTCCTTTATAATAATCCATTCCCAAATTGATAGTATATAATCTAATTATTTTTGATGATAAATGGGAGTGAATTGTCTGACTGAATTGGACATTCAATCTTGGAAAACATTATTTTATAAAATTTTCATCAAATAAGATTCTTTCTGAAGAAAGAGAGAACAATATAAGGCTTCGGCAGTACTTTCAAGTGATATGAAATTGAGAACACTTTTTTCCCCTCAATTTCTGTATGTGTACCTACTATTGTTCTTTTATAATATCCACAACTTTAAGCTATTAATGTTTTGCAGAATGTTTAGCCACAGTTAACATTAACAAATTTTTTACCAAACTAAAACTTCTTCAAAAATTTGATTTGGTATACAGCTGTTAGAATAAATTATAGCTTCTGAAATCTTCATAAAATTAAGTTTTATTGCATTGCAAATCCAAAGAGAGTGTATTCCTTAAAATTTTATTGAATACTCATTAATAAGTTATTTTCCCTTGGCATAAAAATTATATATCTTGGATGAGGTCATGAATGCCTTGAGAGCTAAGATTTTTATTTCAGAATCCTATTAGTGAGTGTTTTGTGTAACACAGCATCAAAAATTAGTATACATTTTGGATGCCTTTTTGAGACAGAACTATAATTTTAGTTACAAGACTACTGACATACCAAATTTCTTTTATCTAACTTGTTGTATTTTTGAATTATCATGTTTGCATGCATATGAGTATACAGGCTGACAGATGATAAATTCAGTGACAAATTTGATTCCAAATTTGATACAGATCTATATTTAAGTGGAATGCCTCTTGAACTAAGGAACTGTTTTGAAGCTGGGAATCGCCAACTATTCTGCCAGCTTCTGTCATCAGAAATTCTGTCAAATTTGGATCTTGTTTTGGCAATACGAGCTATTTCCAGCAAGAAGTATAAACTGTGAAGATCATTGAGGAATGATGGCCTCTCTTCTACGTTGGTAGCCACATTATTTGTTATTATTTACATTTTTTAAAAATTTATATTTTTGATTCTTGTTGTCGTATCCATGGAAATGCAAAAAGTGAGGAAAGAAAGTCTCAGACATGCACTATCCATAGAAAGAGGTTTGCCATGGCCTCAGAGAGTTTGGACTTCTACCTGTTGGTCTGCTGGAGGTATTTTATTTCCCTTCTACCATCCAATGATAAACTGTTGGTGAGGCATTTCCCAATCTGCCAACAGTTTTGATTTTGCAAATATATGTTTTTGCTACTGTTGTTCAATGATATTTTTTGATTTAGAGACAGACCCCCTCCCCTTCCCCAGCCACATAAGATGATAAAACTTTGTTTCAAGTGTTATCTTTCTGGTACTTTATGCTTTATAATTATAATATCCATTTGCTACAAATTTAGTGTAAAGGCCACATACCAACTTTCATTCACTTAGTTCAAAGTGTTTTTGAGTTAGGCAGTTTGAGTTTCAGGCAGAGTGACAGACCAACAGAAATAATTCCAAAAATGTGTTATTCAGATTTGTAAGTCAGCTCTGAAACATAGAGATTTTTGAAAATCTCGAGGTTGAAGTTTTTGATGATCATAAAGCTTTCTTATTGTATACTTTGCAGACAAGGGGGAAAAAAATGGGAAAAGGCATCCAAAAAGAGTTATTTTTATGTTTGGATTGATGAGTGGAAAAGATTTAATTATTTGTGATCAATAATCACACAATTATTTAACAATGTTATTGTTAAATAATTGTTCGCCTCACATTTTCCAGATCTGTAGATCATACATAAGATTAAATAAATTTTATTTCTCTTCCTTAAATAGCATTTTCTACAAATTACAATTTCAAACTAGTATCCTCGTGTCTTGGAATTTATTTAGTGAGGTTTTGTATAGTAAAGAGCGAGTCAGTCATCTTATTATATATGCTTTATTATCTGTAATATGTAGTTGTCACATGTATCTTAAAACACTTTCATTATCTTTAATATAGAAGACGTTGATTTTAATTGTTAATATTTTTGTTAACACAAATTACTTTCAATTACATTATTTATATTTAGATATTCAGTATGAATAACAATGCTGGTTTTTCATCTATTAAATCCTTTATTCAATTTTTTTGTTTAATGATAAACTATTCTGTGACAATGTATCTGTTATAAAAAGATTATATTATTTAATCGTTTTTTAAAAGAAGGGGGAGGGGGAAAAGACTAATTTATGTTTTCCCAGTTTCATAAATAAGTTTAATGGTATTATTATTAAACATGATCTTATTTTTCATATTTCAATAGGAAGAGCGTGGACAATTGATGAACTTCGTATAAAAAGCAATTCTGATCTTCATAAGCTATGGTGAGATTTTATTTTTATTGTTTTTTAATTAATTTTACATTAATAAAAAGTAATTGATCACAAATAAGGAAGTTCCCTGTGCCTTTCCAAGTTAATGTTTTTATTAATTTTTATTTCAGAATGAAATACTTTTTTTTGTAGATTTATATTAATTTCATTCACTAACATATTGTTTTTTTTCTAAACTGGAATATAATAAAAAGTTTTATATATCAGATACATTGCCTCATAAACTTTTGTTAACAAAGGTATTTATTATAATTATTTGCCAGGTTTGTGTTGTATAAAGAGAAGAACATGCTTTTGACAATGGAACATCACTGTAAGGAAGAGGCAGAATATTTTCCTAGTCCTGAACGTATTGATAAAGTAAGTTTATGCATCGCACTTTATGTGGAAATAATTTAAATTTTTTTTCTTTTGAAAGTTAGTAAATTTTATGATTCATAAGACCCATGTACAGCTATTACACCATTTTATTCTTAAACGTTTTGTTTTATGTTCAGATAAGATCATCTCATCAATATTTATTATATATTAAAATGAATCTATTGTTTTAAGTTCTTTTTAGGTCTGTTATGGGTTTCATTTTTAACCTTTATGTCTTAATTTGTTTTGAAGTAAAAAAATCTAGTTAATTTCTATTTTATTCATGAAAGGAATAAAATAGAAACTAGTTAGATTATTGTGTTCTATTAACATTATCTGACTAGTTAAGCATTACATTTGGATAAAAATGAGTATAAATATTTTCCTATGTCAGCACTCTTCTTTGTTATGCATTCATTTCTACTAAACAGTCAGTTACATTTTCAGTACTTGATTTCATTTTATGAAAATCAGTATAGCATCATACTAAGAAATATATGCTAATGTGTAATAAAAATTTTCTGATATTTTATAGATCTCAAATTCTGAAATAACAGTAAGAACTTCTTCATGGCCTCTCTATTCTTTTTCAAATTAATGGTATTTCTGTACACTTTCCATTTATCTCATTATATTAATCTCTGACTATTCAATACTTAAACTCTTTACTACAAGTGGAGGAAAATTGTAAACCCTCATTAACAAAAAAATCTTTTAGCAGCTAAGGCCTTAATCAGATTTGCTGATTTTAAACAGCCATTTACCACAGAAAATCTCATTCAAGCATCAATATTACTGGTTTTTGCCACTGCCAATTTGACCATGATTAAATAAGCAATGTCAAAAATCATAGTTGTTTAAAACTAAAACATATGCATGTTATATTTTATATTGGAGAGACAGAATTAAACAATTATAAGTAATTTCATAATAATTTATATATTTCTTAGTGTGATAGCATGTAACTTCTGATTTTTTCTGCTTGCCATATTGTCAGTTTTGTTTTGAAATTCCCTATATATACAATGAAGTTTCATGAAACTCTGTTTTGTTAGGTATTGATATACAAGTGAAATTTTGTAAGTCTATAGTTTTACAGAAACTAGTCATTTCATTAAATCATAGTTTAGTTTTAAATATTAAAGGTTTTTTAGAGGTACAGAGAGAATATTTATTATTAAAAAGTCATAATTCTATAAATTAAATTTTGAACTAAGTTGATTGATTTATTGAAAGAATTTTCAAATTGATGCATTGTTTTATACTTATGTAAAGTTTTCATTATAATATGATAACTCATTTTATGAATGATTGCATATCATTATATGAATGATAACTTGTATAAAGTTGTCATTCATATATATTTTTTGTATTGACCTATCATTCTTATAAGAAAAGGAGAACTTTAAATAAATTTATAATAATCAGTTGTCTTTAATTTCTAATCTTCAGATAATTTTATATTATGAAATATATTTAACTTTTCTTATCAATCATATAGAAAAATCGAAAATTTTTCATCTCTTAAATATATTTGTTAAGTATATTCAATTTATGAATTGTAGGTTGAAATCAGTATGGAAAATTTAGAAGCTGTAGTAAGAGAACGAAATGAAGCTTATTATTTATTAGAAACTGGGAAAACTGGGGAACGACCACATGGATGGAAGGAAGATTATTTTGGAAGATTTGACATGTAAGAAGCTTTTTTATTTCACACATTTTTTTAAAAAAATTTACAAAATGATATACTTTCTGAGTATGAAAAACATGTATTGTTCCTTTTAAAATGCAGAACATTAAAAAAAATTATAAAATCTTATAATTTTCTTGTATGTTCTTAATTATAATCATGTTTTATATTGCTTCCCATCTTTAACTGATATTTTTTCCTTCTGTAAACCTTAAATTGTTTATTATAATAATTTTACTTATGATTTTTTTATGGTTGTATGAGGAAATCATAAATTATAGTTCCTGATCAAAGTGCGACAATGAGTGATGGTTGGGTGTACATGTGATTAAGTTTTTCATTTTACTTGATAGTAAGGAAAAATAAAAATTTAGAAACTGAATGACTTTATTTCAAAAAATAGAAATCTACATGATTCTACAAGTACAATACGAAATGCAGTAGATTCCTGTAGTCAATTTCAAAAATAACATAGTTATGTGGTATAGAAAAAAGTAGCAATAATTTAATTTTTTCAAGTTTGAAAGTAGTAAATCATTCAGTAAAATGTTTTGTGTTCATGAAGGTAAACTATAAAATCACTTAGGCTCCTTTTTGTAGGAGTCTCAATTGTATGCTCATATGTTAATGAAAGAAGAGTGTGAATTAGAATAATAAAATCTGTTTATTGTATGTGAGTGTGTGTGCGTGCGTGCATGCATGTGTCATCTTAGTAATTTTAGATTTAATCCATTTGCTATCCTGGCCAGAAATCTTCAATAATTTAAATGGCAGTTCTTTGACTAATTACTAATAGTTTTAACATAAGAAATGAAAAATTAAGAAAATATTCAATCTTCATGTTAATTCTTTGCTTAAGCATTTCTTAACAAATTCTTGCTTTAAAGTCTTCTTAAATTTAATTCAGAATTTCCAACTATGTGGCTATTTAGAAAGAAAAAAAAGTTAAGCTACCAAAAGTTAAGTAACATTCAAATCAAAATATATAATCTCTAATGCAGATTTTTCTTTTATTAAACCTTCATGAGCAAATTTAGCACCTAAACTTTCAGGATGGCACCATTTCTACAAATTAAATTAGTTTGCTTATAATTTTTAAACATGTACTCAATATCATTCAACATAACTTATATATTTTTATGATATAAGATACTCAATAAAATTGACTGAATTAAAGAATGCAAACAACCAATACAAAGCCACTTTTATTATTATCTTGAAGTATTTGACAGAAATATATAATTTTAATAACTTGGCAAACTTCAGTAACTCAATATAACAATAATCAAAAGTATTAGCCAAAAAAGTCTCAGATTAATTATGTTATTCCATTAAATATTGAAGCAAAAAAGAAAAAAATCATTAATAAGAATAAATAAAGTGGTAAAATTGAAACTTAGATTTCAAATATAATCCGGGTAGCAAAATATGAAACTGCTTTATTAAGGTATAATCCACGTTTGGAAGTTTTGTTAATTGCAGGGTAAGCTCTCAGTATGAAGAAAACATTTATTTTGTGAGCGATAATTTTGCGGCACTATTTCTTGTAGAGCGTCTCCATAAAGTCAAATGGGAGTTCTGTTTATTCTAAGGCCAGATAGGCAGCACTGGACAGGATTTCTTTTGGACTACAGTGGTGAGATCTAAGAGGGCAATGCCCATTTCTTAGATACAGCAGGCACCAAATAAAAAGAATCTCATCAGCAGAATGTAGATCTGACTAAGGGTAAACAAATCACTCCATCAAGTAAGCTGCGATTTCGAATGCTCTTTTAACATGTAACTGTTCGGTAAAAAGAGGATATCACAATACATTACACCATTAAGAGAACTGCAACTCAGGATATTTCAACAATGTATTTATTACCTGTCAATTGCCATTTACTACCATAGTTTCCACTAATTGCCATATTCTCCTCATTGTCAGTGTCGTGTCATTCTACCTAATCTTTTGCAATCTTATAGCCAAAATTGTTCAAGCTTCAGAAAATCTGCACCTAAAAATTGAACAGTAACTTTTAAAAATTTCAATTGTGGCAACCACCAAAAATTCTGTAATGCTGATTAGATCAAGGAATTGCAACCACTTAACCTTGCAATCCTTAACCACTAATTGGAAGAATGATGTCAGCAGATTGGAAACAGGTGTAGAAATACAAGTGGCACAAAGGTTAAAAGTCAGCTTTTAAATGAGCAGAAATTGATTCAAATTTCTGCTGCTAAACATAGCAAGAATCCTATTAGCAAGATAGTAAAATGAGAAACCTGACTATTTTCTGGACCATGGGAGTTCAGAGATCAGAATGGTTGAACTTTCAGGAGTGCACCTGCATATAGAAGGGTAGTCAATTCTCTTACCTATTTATAGATCACAAGCAAAACCATTTATTTCTTTTTTTAAAGGACCCAAAAATCAAAATAATGCACAATAAGTCATAGAAAAAGTTTTGATGTAAATCCCATTTTAAGATAAATTTATCAAAGAAAAACGAAATAAGAAATATTTATTAAAATGAAAAAAGCAAAACGAATTAAATAATAAAAATGTTGAGTCAAGATGAATTAAAATCTATCATCACAACATTGAAGAACAGTTGCAAAAATGCATAATATGGGAAAACTATTCACATTAAACTTGTTTGGTAAATTTCCTGTACAGCAAGATTTTTATTAATGTGTATTTATAGAATATGCAGTTTTTTAATTTCATTTCTTATGTAGAAACTAATGGTGCACTTGTTGAAATTTATATGTGGTGAATTGTTTTTATTTCTTTCAATAAATTATTAGCTTTTTTTTTTTTAACTATCCTTTTTTTTTTATCCCAGTTGGAAAATCATGCAAACGTGAATATCACAGAAGAATTAGCTGTGCAATATTGTACTTTTTTGAAAAATTTTCTGTTCAAGATAAAACATCCCCTCCCCCCTTCCAGTTTTATTTGAGCAGAAGAAAATCTTCTTCTGAGTTTTAGTATTTCTTTTACACACAATTAAAATGTTAGTTCATTCACTCACTAACTAATTACAAGCTATACTAACTTAAAATTTTCTAGAGTAAGCTAAAATAAATTTTTAATATAAATAGGGTATAGGAAAGAAAATGAATTAATAAGAACTGTATCAAGTTGAATGATATTCATTTAGTACTGTAAAAAGTAATACACTGCTTGAGAATCTGCATGGATAGAAATAATATATATATATATATATATATAATTTCTATCCATGCAGATTCTCAAGCAGTATTACTTTTTACAGTACTAAATGAATATGGGATATATATCTATATATCCCAGAAGGATGTAGAGAAGATGGTTCAAGTGAAGTAATTTGTGCAAAAATTTTGCATTTGAATTTTAAATCTCTCATTCAACTTATTTCTGAAATTGTTCAGAAATGAATTTCATGTTCTTGATGTCATAGTCAGATGGTAACTATAAATATTGATAATATTGAACATCTTTAACTTTTTTTTTCTTTTGCTATATCCACTAAAATATAAAACTGAAATGCCCTGCTTTGTTTGAAGTGTACCATGTGGGCATGAATTGATACCTTTCAGAATAAATGACTATTGTCTAATGTTCTTATCTTGAATTTTCTTGTGTTAGCATTTTATCTCTTTATGATGGTTTACTAAGATTGATGAAAAGTAATTTGCATTTTCATATATGTATAAAATGTAAACATTATTCATTCATAATATCTGTAATTATTTATTCAATTTCTGATAAAAGGCAGAAAAGAGTATTTAATCTGTATTGTTTGAAGTAATTCATCATATGCATTACTTCAAATATTTTTATATTATATTCAAACATTTTACATATATATTATATTCATTCATATTATATTCAAACATATTACATACACATTATATTCAACATATTATATTCAAAATAACATGTAATCTTTATGCATTTTGTTATTCAATTAAAGAAAGGGAAGTTAAGCATTCATATTAAAATATTAGCAAAAATATGAATTATTTATTTGTATGTAAGTAAAACAAGTCATAATAATTTTCTGTATTTTTTTTTCTTTTTTAAATTATTATTAGTGTACCTTTAAAGGAGCATCTGATTCCAATGAAAGAAAATAAAGATTTTTTAGAAAATGAATTATTTCCAACAATGGAGACTGTTAATCCAACAGTTCCAGAATTCTTACTGAAACTGAAGGAGAAAGAAAGAAATTTAGCCAGAGCAGAGAGACGAAAAACTAGAGGACATATTAAAAAACTATTAAAAGAATTCCCAAATATGGATATGGAAGCATTACAAGAAGAATATCCTGATATTGATGTGTATGCATATAAAAAATATTTAGAAGATAATGATGAACTATAGATTAATTATTTGTAAAGTAAATAAAGTTATTGGGAAAAAAAACTGTTTTCTCTTGTCCTTTTTTTTTTTTTTTTACATATAGGAATGTGAGATATTGTCATTTTTATTTTAAAATTTTAATATATTTAAATATATATGAAAATCATTCATATATACATACATAATGATATTTCATTATTTAAATTTTAATTAATTTCCTATTTTTTATTTTAAATTAGACAATGTTTCTTTATTTCAATATATTCTCTTATTTCCCGATTCAAATCCACTTTTTATTTAATTATTTCTAACATGTATTCTAAAAATTAATATAATTGCAATTTCTCATTACTAGTGTATTCATTCCATGGGATAAAAATGCCCAACTCCTATGCATTCTTTTCAAGCATACCTAGAATTCCCTTTCCTAAGTCAACACATGTCAAAAAAAATTCTTAACAGAATCTTTTAGTAAAAACTAAAGGGAAAAATTTCTGTCATTTTTGCTCTGGTGTTCTGGTGCGAACAGACATGTACACACAATCTTCTTTTCATCTCCATGTACAAGTCATGTCACCAGTGGTAAGATAAATTGAAGTTTTATTTTCAAAAGTCTTTTCTTTTAGGCTATTCATCTGCCAAAATTATACTACATACATATAACCTTAAGTTTTCATTAACAAATTTTAATTATTAATCTCTACATGATAAAATGTAGTAACATACATTACAATATACATTGGTTATTTGTAAATGACAGTTTCATTAAAGATAGTTTTTAATGACAAATTCAATTTATATATGTTAAATGTTTATATAGAATCTAATTGTTTATATAAATTATAGATAGTAGCATTATAAATAAAAATATTTTTTGAAAATCCAATTTATGATATTACTTTTTCATCACATATAATTGGAACAAAATACATTTAGAATGTTAATTTATCTTTTTAGTGTCATGGTAATTTGATTAAAATTATAATAAAAAAATTAAAAATCCACTGCAATACTGTTTCTTCTTATTATAATAATTCTACATAAAATATTTTTTTTTTATTTAATTACTAAGAACAGTTTACGCTTGCAACTCCAAACATTCTTTTTTTTTCAATTAAAAATAAATATTTGTTTATGCCATGTTTGTTAAATTTGACTTGGCAACAGATTTCAACTATCAATAATTGCAAATATCCCAGTATATTTTGCATTTATTTTACTAATACTAAATTGAATCGGCGTTTGTCAAGTAAGTATAAAAAGTTTGAAAAGTCTTTTGTAGATATTTAAATTTTAGATGATATTGTTCTGCTTTTAATAAAGCGTCAATATTATGCATACTCTTTCACATATCACTAAGTAATATTATTAAGTAATATTACTAACTTCTAAAGTAAGTAATATTACTCCATTTTGTTGAATTTATATTAATTCAAGAGTTTCTGTATATAATTCCCTCTTTCAATCCGGAGTTCCATGAATGGTTAAAGCAATGGATTGCATAGCAAACTGGTTATGGTAATGCAAGCTGGAAGTAATATACCGTTCTGAAGCCATCTCTTCATTAGTTGATCACAAATATCAATTGTTGGAAAATTTTGTTTTATATCAGCTTCACTGTTAAGATTAGTTTATCAAAAGATTGATTTTATTTTGATTTATTTAGCTTAGTGTGGGAATTCGTAGATGGGCCATCTAGCTCAAAGGGAGTGGAAATGATGGGGGTTAAAATTTTCATTTCACTATAACTTCCATAATACTGAAAATAGAAAACTGAATTAACCAAATTAGGTCCTCATTAAGGCAAACAACTTTTGTATCTGGAAAGCACGGCAGTGCCCCCGCCAAGTCCAGAAAAACCAAGCGGCACAGCCGTACCATCCTTTTCTCGAAGCAGTTCAGGCCATTTTCGAACCCCTATAACTTCGTTGTGGGTAAAACTAGAAGCCAGAATTTTCAGTAACCAAGCAGACATTATATAAACACGATATATTTCAAATTTCATTAAATTTGAACCAGTAGTTTAAGAATTATAACTAGTCAAAGTTTGTGAATTTTGTCACTGACTGACTGACTGACTGACCGATCATCAAAACTCTAAGGCACTTCTAGCAGACATAGAAGCTTCAAATTTAGAATACAATTAGTGATTAGTGTATAAATCAAGGAAAAACTAAAATATCCGTGTAATAATGGACGAATCGATAAATTTCTCGAAGTTTCGAGCATTATCCATGTTTTCGGCAAATTCGTCGCCAAATGGTCGCCAAGTTTGTCACCAAGCTCTGGGATCACTGGCGCGGCATCCGACAGCATCCAATACAGATTACTGTAAAACGGTCTTTCTTATGATGACAGCGTTGGAAGCAAAATTACAGGTTTGTAACAATATCTAATTTGAAATAATACAATTTGAAACTGTGGAAGCTGCAAACGTAATGGGTGAATTTCAGAGAATCAATCTGGCAGAAGAATATAAATATATATTACAAAATATGTAATATAAATATATATACAAGTTATAATATATATGGTAGAAGAATATAAATATAAAGTCTGGACGGCTTACATCGAATAAATGTCGATTTGGAAGTATAAAAGAGCAGGAATCCTCAATTTGTGAATACATCAGACTAAGAAGCATTTACCGTCCAGACTTGTCAAAAATTGTAACATCAAAGCTTACAAGAAAAACCCATAGAGACAGGGAGTGGGCTTTGAGAAAAACTGTAGCTGAAGCTCAAGAAATAGTGCCGGAAAAGAAAAAGAGGAAGACTACATACAAAAATAAGAAAATGACTATCTACAAAAAGAAATGAGTTGCCATCAAAAACATAACTTGTAAAAAAAGCCAAGTCTCGCAACTCAGTTCTTCTGTCGTAAAAAGTTGTGAGATCCATGTAATACGACAGAAGAACCAAGTCGGTCCATTTATTCAGTCCCTACTTAAGGGTTCTTCTGCCTTAAGTTATTACATAATTAGCTAACCTAAAAACATCTTATAGTGACCATATCAATATTTTAAATCTTTTATGGTTTAAATAAATAGATTGACTCGGCAATCGCTCTAAACAATCTAATTTAATATAATATGTTAATGTAATCTAATTTAATGTAAAGATACATTGTGTTTTCATGCGATGGCCAAGTCAATCTATTTATTTAAACCATAAAAGATTTTTAATATTGATATGGTCACTATAAGATGTTGTTAGGTTAGCTAATTATGTAATAACTTAAGGCAGAAGAACCCTTAAGTAGGGACTGAATAAATGGACCGACTTGGTTCTTCTGTCGTATTACATGGATCTCACAACTTTTTACGACAGAAGAACTGAGTTGCGAGACTTGGCTTTTTTTACAAGTTATGTTTTTGATGGCATTTAAAGTTTTTATATAACTGCAATATGTTAGTTGTTAGGGGCTAAAAAATGTTTTGTAAGCCCTAATTTTGACGGTTTTTATCATCAACAATTTATGTTGGTAATTTTGAAAAACAAATGAAATAAAATTTTTAGTTTTCTTTCATTTTCCATAGTTTGAAATTGTTTAAATGCACATGGAGCAAAGATCAAAAACTTGAATAAAGCTAATGGAACAAAAATAAAGAAAACGATTTAACGGTAAGATTATGTAAAAATAACCAGTTTAAAAAGTTCCAGAAACTGCGTGTCTTTTTAGTTCTCTATATATCTTTTTTTTTTTTAAATGAACCTTGTTATTCCAGAACCTTTGTTAATTTGATGTCTGATGCATTACTGAGAATATGCTGTATTAAAAAAAATATTGTTATAATGAAAGACAATCATTGTGACTTTAACCCGACTATGGATACTTTTATTAACCGGTTAATAGCAATGAAAAATCAAAAACATTTCAGCAACGGTATCTATTGAGTTTGACAATGGTATGCAGTTATTAATAAATATAATAGTGCCTAAGAATTTCAATTTTTTTAAAAAAAGAACCTCATGATAAATTTCCTTTCACTTCAATTTATAGTAATAATTAAATGCGCAGCAATAAGATCTTAGTTTCGAAATTAATTAAGAAAAGCAGGCGATTTTTTTTCGACAATATAAATGAAAAATCAAAAAATAAATTCGTACTTTCTATCATAAAATGTTATTGTTTACATTTAATAACAATATTTGCAAACGATAATAATTTTTTTCAAATATGTGTAAAATGCAGAGATAAATGTTATAACAATAGCACTTGCTATTATCGCAACTGCTTTTTAACTGTTAACTGACTGAAGTTTCATCTGGAAATAGGGGATAACAGCCATTGTAGCAATAAATCCCAATAACCTACGTCTTTCAAGTTTCAAGAGCACTTGCTAAAAACTTCAAAGCTTTTCAGTAATATAAACTTTGTAGCAAACCTGGATCTGTATATTATTTTTATAATATTTGTACTTTCTTATAATTTATTTTGCAATAAATACTAAATTATTCGATAGCAATATAAGCATTACCTATGGTTACTTCAATATGTAATATTTCATTTTTACTTCATCGTAAACGCAGTATAGATAAAGTATTGTAATCATCAAAAAATTCGAACTCGAGATTTTGATGAAACTCTTCGTTTTGGAGCTTTCTGAGTCCGAAAAACATATTTTTGGCATTATGGCTATTTATCAATCTTTCTGTCTGATAAAGATAACTCAAATATGCTTTAAGGTATACAAAGGAAATTTCATATATGGTCTTTTCGCCAAATTTGTGGATTTCTATCAACTGTTGTGCAAAATCAGTTCAGAGAAAGTCTATCTGTCCGGTTGAGTACAAATGGACTCAATAATTAAAAAAAGTAAAAGTTATGTAAATAAAATTCTGCACACAGGTTTAGCATCTCAAATAGAGATTCGTACCACATTTTGAAATAAATCTGTCAAGTGGTTGACCATCTGTCGGTCCGTTCTTTCTCATGCATGTAAATGTGATAATTTATAAACTCAATTACTTAAATCGATGGATTCTTTATACTGTCTCGTAACTACAATTGTAGTTCCGTGTCAAATTTTGGTGCGAATCTGTCTCCAAAAAGGCGTCCAATACACGTGGCCTCAAAATTGATTCAGTAAAAATAGTAGATTCATGCCAAAGATCTGTACTTAAACGTGCAATTCTTTTATGTATATAAATTTCTTTATTTATTTCGTGTAGCTCTGAAACGGCTCTAATGATTTGGTCTAATTCTATACTTAAATAAGGTTTTGCTTTTTAAGTTTATCTATATAGGTGTCTTTCCAGGAAAAAACGCAATTTTGCACAAGAGAAAGAACCCCTTTTTTTGTTTTTAATAATAAATTCGCCAAATGCTTGCCAAGTTTATCGCCAAGCCCGAAGTCATTGATCCGGCATCCGATCAGCATCCAATACAGCTGACAGTAAAACAGTCTTTCCTACGATGGAACTAACTGTGCTAGGAAGCAACATTACAGATAACATTGGCCCCTCTGACGAAATGATGTACAGGCAGTCCCATTACAGTCAATAACTGGTACAGGCCACCGATTGATGTGAAAAATCTTTGCTCCGGCGTTGGGCAACTTTCGCAATTTCGCTGACACCATTCGCTATGTTGACGTTGGTACAAGATCCTTTTGAACGCTCTCGCTACTTGAGGCTTAGACCTCACCTTCGTTTCGGATTATACATCCAGACATGTTCCCGCTTCTTAAAATGCAAGGTGTCCCAAGGACCCGAACATCATATCGTAACAGAACTAACTCTCCGGAACTAATTCTAACTAAGCTGGCCGACTGCCCACTTTCAATTTGCTTTTTCGAACCGACCAAACATCAGGATGATTCAAGAATGTCTCCTAGAGTACACCTGAAAACTAGGAATTCTTCGCCAAACTTTCACGGGAATTTTTCCACTTACCCGCCTCATTCTAGACACTCGAGAACAGTCCGCAACTCTGAACACAGAATCCTTTAAAGAGCCCATCTGCCTTTGTGGGACAGGTTCCTCCTAGACGATGCAATTTTCTCTGGTTCTCTCTCGACGAAAGGTTCCTCTGTCCTATTCGTACCACACTCCTATTCAGATCCACAACAAAGTCGAATTCTTAAAGGAAAGCCAGATCGAGACTAAAGGGATTAGTGATTCTAGCCACAGAGACTTCATCAGTAGCAATCCAATAGGTTTTCCGTTCAACCTCTGGAAGCAGTCCACTCCCAACAGAATCACATTAGGTCTTGTATTTACTGACATCGAACACCGGTTGTCACAAACAGATCCCGTTGTCCAAGCGAAGTTCATTTTCTCCACTCGCAAGTGCTTGAATTTTTGATCCTGCTTCAGGGGCTTCATTCGGTGAAAACAGTTTTCTTTTTGCAAAATGGTCACGATGGTAATGATAGATAAGCTGTAAAATGAATATTGTAATATAGCAGATTGTTCCGAATAACATGCTAAACTAAGTCATCATTTTTTTATTATTATTTAAATAACCAAATCATATGTAGGTAAGACGGAAAAATATTCATATGTAATCCATATCTAAACATTTTCTCTGTAAAAATAAGATTTTACAAAAAAAAAAAAAAAAAATCTTCTTAGCGAAGCTTGGTTTTCTAGGTATTATATTTTATGCAGAGAGGGGAAATTAATTGGAAGGTATGCAGATTGTTTCGGGAAGACCGCTGCCATTGGTTTTAGTCTAAGGATCTAAAGGAATCTGAAAATAATAACTTAGATGAAAAGAAATCTACCTTTAACTTCCAGCTGCCGAGAGGATTTTTTTTTTTAAATAGAAGTAGCTTCAGAGATTAATAATCGTTCCTAACTATTATTTTTATTATTGACTATGCATTAAAATTTACTATTTATAATAATCGATTTTTTTGCTATTATCATTTCTTTTTCTTTAAAAAAATTAAATAATTTCATCACATTCCCTGTAAAATTTGTAATTTGCTTTCTTTTTATTTTTAAGATTACATATTTTTTAAAAATTATTATTGCTATTATTCTTGCAACTTTTTAATCAAAAGAATAATTTTCCTCACATGTTTTACTGCAGAATTCCTTTAATAAATTGGGATGAAATAATTTCTTTGTTGTTTTTAATGCATGTAAAGTTCATTAACTTGAGGTTAAGAAAGGTGTTGATTATAATGAAAAATAAATTTTATCTTACTGAAGATGAATGATAATTCAGTGTAAACTAATCAATATAATTCCATATTAATTAGTTTATACTGAAATTGTCTTGTAATTTTTCATTTGAAATTTCTCTGTGATGCTGATTGACCAAGTTACCAAGACCACATTACCAAGTTAATACTTATACATATATTATATTTCTTAGTTAATTTTTGACGTTTTTGTTTTTATTGACCTTCTGATTTACGAAAGGTTTTTTAAATAAATTTTTTGAAGACATTTTAAACAAAACAATTAAAGGTATGAAGGAGAAAAATTGGTATCTTTTGAAGATAGAAGAGGAATATTTTATAGAAAATTTTCTGGTACTTTGGATTGTTTAAAGCTTTCAGATTCAACAAAAAAATTTAAATAAATGAAAGAGCCTTTTTTCACCCTAACCATCCCAGCAGTTTTATGTAATAACATTTAGCTCTGAAAAATTACTTTTCAGGTAGGATAAATTGTTGATTTATTCGAATTTTTGAAATTCAAAGAGGTATAGTTTCATGGAGAATTTAAGAAACATGAGTTGAACAATTTTTTTATTTTGATCAGTGTAAAATGCTTATTTTTTGACATATATTACAAATCAAAAACATAAACACAAAGCTTCGTTTACTATATGTATTAAGAATGTAAACCGACGAGATGAAAGAACTGCTGAAAAGAATCTTGGAGAGGACAGATTCAGAGATACATGTTAAGATAAGGCTTAATGACATCTTTCTCCGACAACAGGCACTGCCATATACTGAATCGGTTGTCCTCAAAGGACAGTACGAAAAAAAAAAAGAGAGAAAAAAAACGGACTTTGCCATATTTGCAGCGGCATAACTAGGGTAAATGATGCTTGGAGCAAAATGTGAGTTTTTCCCACAGTAATGCCAGATATGGCACTATTTTTATGGCTTTTCATGAATTTTTTTTTTTTAAAGTGGCATAAACACATTCAAGTTTTGTTCCTATGAGCCCTCTTAAGACCCACATCCGAGATATCTATACTACCTTGCTCACTTCCCTATACGAATGGCCGCTACGAATTGGAATACTTATTCGATTCGAAAAACGTTCGAACTTTTTAAATCTTGCATTACTCATTCGATCTTCGTTAGTTTGTCGTTTTAGAACGATTTCTTGAACAACTTACTGAAGGGGTTTTACTGTATTTTATTAAATTGTAATTCCTTGCTATGTCTAATTATATTAGATTGCGTAAAATCAAGTGGGGTGAAATTTTAATTTGAAGCCGTAAATTTTCAATGGTCGGATTCTTTTGCGATGCATTCCCTCTCCCCTCATTTTTTGAATTATTATTTTTAGGATCATTTTTGCCAATTCTTAGTTTTTATTCGAAAAACAATCTTCTAGATCTGGTACTATATGTAGTTGATCTAATAAATTTTGCAATATTGTAACTTCAATCGTTCATACATCTTTTAAACTATACAGAAATCAAGCAAAATCCTCCTTCTTTAAATGTTAATATTGTATTTGTTAGAAAATAATGCAAATATTTTTAAAAAGTTGCAAAAATTCCATAATTATTAAATCGGTATTTATTTTTTGAAAGATATAAAATTCATTCTTATTCAATAATAATACTTTCAGAAATAATCACGGTAAAAGTCAAAATTCAACTTAATTTTTAATTAAAATTCTAATTAAAAAATCGCTTCGAGGTGCACATTTACTTCCTCAACGGTATATATGTGCCAAATTTAGTAACTGTAGTAGAAACGGTCTAACCTGTGGAAGATCGTCTCGCGCACATTGCACCCCCAACAATGTACAAAAAAGTAGAGGAGGGGAGTAAAGAAATACACAGTAACAGAAATTTTATATATTTTTATTTTTTTTATAAAAAATATATTTACAGAGTCATCAATCAAATATATTACAAAAATAACTTGAATAAATGTTATTTTTCTTTAGATGCCATATGCCGCATTAATTGACTTGTTAACTTTTCAATCTTCTTTACATCTTGGGTATGTTCTGTCAAATACATCAAACACTAAAATAATAATAAAAAAAACCGTTATGTTAATTTTTATTACACAAAGTAAAAGCACAATAACATCAAAATAAATTTGTTATTTAATTATTATTTAATAGCATAGAATCACTTGAAATTACTTTTCAAGAAAAAGTAATGGATGCAAGTAGTAAACGATCATTGGACAGATTGCAAATTCATTTTACTTAATATTTTGCAAAACACAACCTTAAAAAAGTATGAAGCACTTTTAATTATTATTATTATTATTATTTACATAAAGCATGAGTGAAATTTATTGATTGAAAATTGCTATAATTAATGAAAATGCAGAGCACAATCAGCTTCGAAAGATTTGGTTTATTTCTTTTACTAGAAGCAAATTTTAGCCGCGAGAAATAACTCTTAGCATATTTAAATAAATTATATTCTAAAGAAATAAAAGCAAAGGTATTCATATATGGAAGCAGGATTCCCATTGTTCTTGAAATTTACTTGAAATCTATTTTACTGAATCTGAACGAATCTCGGGAAAGAGTCTGATTTTTCCTTAAATCCTTGAAAAATAGGCAAATTCCATCCATTATTTTTAGAAGTGAGGAGAAAATAAGTTTCTGACTTTGCGTTTCCATGAGAATTCTATCTGAAGAAAAAGTGTGTTGATGTGCTAACACTGTTCATCACCCATTTTTTTCTCTCCATTGTTCGGAGAAAGTGAGATGAAGGCAGGTAAAAGTAGCGCTACAAGTGCCAACAAATACAGCATCTAATCCTGTAAACAAGCCATTATATTCTTGACAATGTTTAGATAAAGAATGGAAATTAAGAGTTATTATAAGAGTGATTCTAAACTTGTTCTCTCCCACGGCACGTTCATCCACAAGTTCTGTCGAGTAATAAAATGCTCTTATTTTATTCCAGGTATCAAGAACGTTCTATTTAAATGTCTGTCTGATCTTAATGTGCATGGTCTAATATCTGATGAAGCATCCAAGAAATATTTGCAAATGAAACTACACATTCAGTTTTGGAATGGGGAAGAGAGGGGGGAGGATGAAACTAGCATGTAGGTCATAGAAATTGCCATTTCACAAACAAAAGCATTTTATGAGACTTTTGTAATTTTACAGATAGACAGAATTTAATAAAATTTTAATCTTATTGTATGAGTCACGCATTTCCGATTTTCTAAAACTTATTGAATGATGAAATTCAAAAATAATTTTCGGTATTATTAATAACTGTGGATAATTGTAATCTTGCATGTTTCGAACAATTCATTTCGGCATAGTAAAATAATATCCGCATGAGATACTGAACTTTTTTCTTTATATACAATGTGTCTTATTTAATTGCTAATGAGAAGAACGGACTACTTAAAGCTTTCAGAACCAGATATCTAGAGAATGTAGCTGTGGTTGAACTAGAAATCAAAATGTGTTAATACTTGGTGTTAAATGCTGAAAAGAAAACATTTCCGATTCCAAAATTGAAATTTTTTGCAAAGTGTAGAAGACTCGACCCTACCAGTCAAAATAAGATTTTTTTTTTAAACATTTTTTTTTTTTTTTTTTATTCAATGACCAAAATTATTCAACCATTTTTAACATTTTACGACAGACAGCCCACCTTTTCCCTTTTCAGCCCAAGATTCGAAAAAGATGTTCAAAAGGAATAAGAAATGTGAATTGGATTTTTCAAACAAGTATTCATTTGTCGATATCCGTAAAGTTGGTCAGGGATTCTTTGATGTTAAAATGCTGACTTAACTAACCAAGTACTAATTTCAAAAAAGAATTTTGGGATGTTGTATATACTTTCCTTCACAGCGTTTTGGACGAGTCTTTTCTCAGTTATAAATATGAGTTGTTAAGACACCAAGTGAATGGTCAACAAGTCTATTCCTTTTATATCAAAATGAAAACCACTCTCTTTGCTCTTATGAATTACAAGTGATAGCAAGAAGAACAAATTCTATTAAATTTGAATCACTTTTTTAACAACTTTTTTTAAGAATAGTAATTCAACAGAATTTGAATTTTAACTAATCAAAAATCGGATTGAAAAAAATTTATCAAAATATTTTTTAAAAAGTTTGAACAAAAATCGAGGAAAGTAATGAGGGTTCTGATGATACTTTTCGATATCCAGAATATAATTGAAAAGGTTTTCCTTAAAAAAAATATTGACAATTAAAACCTTAAAGAATACAGATATTGCCAAATGTTTGGTTTTAAATGTTTTTTTATTTCGGTTTTTAATTACCTCCTCTTCAAATGAATTGAAACCAGAGTTATCTTCCTGAAACTATCTCGTATATTCACTAATACATTAGTAAGGTTATGACAAGGTCATGACATTGTGTATTATAAACTGCATGCTGTTGTCTAATAATAGTTACGAATGAGCCGATTACCGCGCGATCTTTGGGATTATCACTGGAACACACTCACAAGAACACCGCATACGTCTTTTGGATCCCCCCCCCCGATCGATTGAAACCAAAATTGGACACATAACCACATACCAATTTCAAATATTTAAGAAATTGCATTTGTTTAAGTTATTGCGTTTACATGCTTGTGAAAGCACAGACAAACACCGTGACGTGTTTGGTTCCATCCACACTTTAGATATTAAATCTGTGCACCAAACTCGAAAACTGTGCACTAACTTACGTCGTTTTGTAGTTATCCTGTTGATTCATATTCGGACACTTTCCTTGAATGGATTTCGTTCAGAATTTGATAGAAACCTACTCATTTTATTTCAGCATACAACGAATTTAGCAGAGCGCAATAGAACTAGCACAAAGTGTCTTAGAATTATATTCACATACAGAGAGACAGACGGACGGGCATAGTTCCAAAAATGTATTTTTTGTATTCAGGAAGGTTTGAAATGCGATTCGTCAAAATCTCGAGTTCGGCGATTTTTGATGATTTACATTACTTTCCTTTCATATTGAGAAAATAAAATTGAGGTGAATGAGAGAATTTTCAAAATAGAAAAGAAGCAACATTCTAATTAAAAAGTTCCCGCTCTAAATATGTCAAAAAACATAGATGAATAAATACTGCAATCCCAATAAGATTTAAAAAGGAAATATATTGCAGAAATAAATGATTTAAAATAAAAATTGGTTTTCTATAGGGTAGAAACCTGAAGGAACTAGTTGAAAAGTCAGAGAAGAATACAGATTTTCACTGCATACGAGAATAAAATAAATTTAGAAATTTTTTTATTCTGATATACACTGAAGCAGAATAGATCTATTTACAATACAGCTTTAAAATATTTTAATTTCACACAATTTCCATTTTGTTTAAATGTAAAAGGTTTCATGATCTGCAATTTGCACTTATACTTTCATTCTATCAGTGTCAAAAGTAAAATTAGAGATTTCTGTCGAGTTAAATTTTTTTAATGAATTTTGTTTCAGTTAATGTGTTTGTGAAATGGATATTCAGCAATAGCTTGAGCGAAAAAGCTTCTAGTATAGCAGCTAAGTGATCTTGAAATCCACTCTGAACTACGCTTTGGCTAAGAGAAATAATGGCATATTTGAAAGTAACAGAGAAAAGATTTTATTTAAATTTACCATTTGCATTTTTATGTACAAATTATGTAATTTTATGGTCTTTGAATTTTCTAAAAAAAAGTTCCTTGATTTTTTTTTCTTTCTTCATTAATGGAAATTTCGGGAAGCAATTATGCAATTAACTATAATTGAGTGAAGTTTAGGTTCAATAATTTAAATTGCGTTTAAGAATTATTACGGAATGAGGCAACATTGAACTAATTTCAGAAGTGAAACAATAGACTATTTATGCCGCAATTAATTTTAGTAAATGCAATAATTGTGTGTATATATATATCTGTCCTTTCCCACAAAAAAGTTGTACTTTAAAATATGTGCATTAGAATGGGTTTCATATTGCTTCATATATATATTACAAGATGTTTCTTCATGTGCGCATAACACTACTGGAATCTATAGAAAGCTGCAAGCCTGATAATTGTTACCATTAATTTCTGAGAATTAATAATCAAATAAAATACCAAGACATTTGCTATCTTAAATTATACTTATTTAATTTTCTAAAGTAATGAATTTTTATTAGTGCACTAACGTACCACTTATTTCCAGTGGAGTGCATTCAACCAAAGCAGTAAAAGTAAGGCAATAAGCAATTTATATTCTTAGACAGTCTCATTGTGCCTTCCAGTTTCTTTTCTCTTGAAAATTTTGAAATGAATCACAATTGTTTTCTTTGTTAAGCAGTACAAATCTCCTTATTGAGTGATTGTACAGTAATGGGACAGGCTATAAAGAAAATTGTTACGGATTTCACCGGGTTCGCCTGTAGTGGGTGTATGGTCTGAAAACAATCAGCAGGCCTCAGTAGAAAACAAACGATGACGCTTATTTACACAAAGAACGAGACAAATGCAATGATAACTACATATAACCGAAACGTACAGGACAGTACACAGCAGCAAACAGTAGCCCACAAGTAGGAATCAACCACAGCACACAAAGCGGCCTGACAGAATCCAGCAGGAGAGGGGATCCTCGGGGCTTTGATCTACTAGCTCTCCAAATGGCTGAAGTTCTCAGTCTCCACGCTACGCTTTAGCTGTATCCAGCTGCAAACTTAATACTAAATGAATGGCTACTCCACACACGACACGAAGCTGTTTCCACAATAGACAACAGGACTCGGCACACAACTCAGCTCAGCAATAGCTTGGGCTCCACACAACGCTGACACTCCGCCGTTGCTTCGCTGTCCTCCCGAAGACTCGATACTTGACTACGACTAGGCTTCAATTCACCCTGCAGTTTGAGACTGCCGGCTTTTTATAGTTCCCCGGAGGCGGAGCGAGAAGGTTCTGGGCGTATCTCAGTTTTTATTGGATTGATCGTTAATCATTATCCATTTTGTCGCCAAGCTCTGAGATCACTGGTTCGGCAATCGGACAGCATCCAATATAGATGATTGTAAATCGGTCTTTCTTACGATGACACTATTCGTGCTGGGAAGCAAAATTACAGGTTTGTAAGATTGCTCCCCTTTTCAAAGACTGACGTCCCGGCAGTCCCACTTCAATCCAACAGCTGGCGTACTTTCGATGATGACATTATCCACTAATTTGGCGACAGCTAAGTATCGGTCCGAACCTTCTCATTGCTTTTGACTCGGACCTCTTTGTCCTCCTTGTCGACTTGATATCGCTCTTTAAAATATAGTGTCTCATGGAGCCAAACATCGTTTCGCAACGGAATTCCCCGAAACGAATTCTACCTAGGCTGGCTGATTGCTGACTTTCAAGTTCTGCCATCGAACCATCGAATATCAGGATGGTCCAACAGTGCCTTCCGGAGACCATTTGAAAACCAAGGATTCGTCTTCGTCTTTAAAGCGTCGGAAATACTTCCGCCTATTCCCAACATTCGAGAATTGTCCATAGCTTTCAACACAGGAACTTCTAAAGAGCTCATTTACCTTTGCTGGAAGGGTTCCTCTGCGACGACGTAATTTGTCCGGATACGCAGGAGATTTCCTCGACTCCTATTTGCATCACACTTCTATGCAAGTCCACAGCGAAGCCGAATACTTCAAGGAAGCCGAGGCCGAGACTACAAGGATCAGCGATTCCAACCACGTAGTCTTCATCTGAAGCACTATGCAAGGAGCTACCAAGAGGCCTGCAAAGAGGTTGTCACTTTAAACACTGGGATGAATCCTTTCCAAACAGGGTCGCATTAACTCATGTATCCTTTGGCATCGAGCACGGGTCGCCACCAACAGGTCGTCCAAACATAGTTCATCTTCTGCACCCCCAAGCGACTGCACTTCCGATTCCACTTCAGGAGATTCATTCGGAGAAGAATGTTTCGGCTCGGCAAATATTCGACAATTCCCGTGTTGGCGACTCTCCTCATTAAACTTCGGTTCATCTTCGGGATCGCTAACCTTCTTTCAGGTCTCCATTCGATCTTCGGCCTTTTCTTCCACTTGGCTCTCGCAGTTTTCTTCTGGACTCCACTTTCCTTTGGACGTGTTCTTCCACTTTCTGGACATCTCTCACTCTTCCGACACAACTTATAAATTGGTCACATCGTCTTCCAATATGGTTTTTAAGTTCGTCACATTTTCTTTTGTTGAATGCTTTGAATTCTTGCATTTCCTCTCGCCAAGCTTGAATATCTTCCACCATTTTCTCCTGCATAACTCTTTTCTTTTCCAGCAATTTCTTTAATTCGCCTAACAAAAAGCTCACATCAACTTTTCCCGACATTTCCACTCGGGATCTCGACAGCACCATACACTGCTAACCACTATCCCACTTTTGACACCAAGTGTTACGGATTTCACCGGGTTCGCCTGTAGTGGGTGTATGGTGTGAAAACAATCAGCAGGCCTCAGTAGAAAACAAAGACGACGTTTCTTTACACAAAGAACACGAGTATGCAGATGAGACAACTACAATGACGACAACTATACAGGGTATTGCCGAATTCAACCAACAAATTCAGAGGAGTGATAGTAGGCATCAAGAGGATAAAGAATCACCATACAACATGGTGTCCCAAACGACGTTTCAGGAGTGAAAATCGCAAAAATATAGAGTCGGGGAATTGTTGGAAACTGTAAAAAATTAATTAAAAAATAACAAATGGTGTTTTAACTATGAATTTTTTTACAGTGAAAACACATTCTCAAAGGCAATTTTTTATGTAAGTAACATGCTGATTTGATGAACCAGGGGGTCGTATATTATTGAAAACGAAAAAGTAGTTTAGAACCCTTATCTGCAAAATTATTAAAACTTTAAGAAAAATAAAAGCTTGAAAACATAAGGAATTTTTAATTTGATATAAGTCTGTAGTGTGAAAACTGAGGAGGTTTTAAGATATTCAAGAAAAACAAATGTTTGCCAGGAAACATCGCTGCAACATTGGTACCGATGTTTATAGAGGGTGTTGCCAAATTCGAAAGGTAAATTTAGAGAAGTGATAGTAGGCATAACGGAGATGAAAAATTATCATAAAACATAGCGTCGCAGAAGACGTTTATTCTGTGGATTATTCGGATTTGGAACAAGGTAGTCGAGAAGAAGCTTTCTCGTATGTAAATTTTCCATGAATTCAAGGTAGATAAAAGCAGCGAGCATTGCAGAATTGCTGGTTCGATGAGTATTAAAGCAGCTTGTATTCATTAAAGAGCGGCGCAGAAATGATAGTCGATAAGTTACATTTGTAAACAACATGTCAGATTTCACGAATATGCGGATATGCATGTAATTTACGGCCGAGCGGATGGTAATGGACGTCTAGCACAAAGAATACACCAAGAGCAATATCCAAGTAGGCGTTGCCCATACTACATCACCTTTGCAAATATTGATCGACGGTTGCGAGAGACAGGATCCTTCAAAATAACGAGGTCAAATGCAGGGAAGAACGCAGTGTGCGCACACCTGAAGCAGAAAATCGAGTTTTGAAGCGCTTCGCCGATACCCCATCGACAAGAATGCGATCAGTTGCAGCTGAATTGGGTATTCGGTACGAAATGGTGTGGAAAGTCATGCGTGCTGTAAACACGTACCCCTTAAACTTGCAGAAAGTCCAACTCCTATGCGATGACGATTTCCCACGTCGGGTGGAGTTCACACGCTGGATGCTTGATGCCACACAGATGCACTCTTCGCTGCAAAAATTTTATTCTCAGATAAAGTATTCATTAAAGAGCGGTGCAGAGAGAGTTAACTAGAGAAGGCGTCTTCAACACGAACAATGCACATATTTGGTCATTCGAAAATCCCCATATCACTATCTCGTCGACCGTGCAACACAGATTTAGTATTAACATCTGGGCAGGAATTCTTGGAGATCATCTGTTGGGACCGTATCTTATTCCCGAACGTTTCAGTGGCGCAGAGTACCTCATTTTCTTGCAGCTCGTTTCCGGATTTATTTCCGCCAGAACATGTGGTTAATGCATGATGGTGCACTAGCGCATTTTTCGAATTCTGTGCGTAACTACCTAGATGATACAAATCCTGGGAAGTGGATTGGACGCGGCGAACCTGTTGATTGGCCTCAACGTTCCCCGGACCTTAATCCCTTGGATTTCTTCTTTTGGGGTCACATGAAATCTCAGACACCTTTGAATACAGTGGAAGATCTCGTAGCACGGATCGTCGCCGCTGCTGGTGATATCGCAAGTAAACCTGGTATGTTTGAGCGCGTCCGGTGGCCTTTAAACGTCGGTGTCGGTTGTGTAACGACCTTCGCGGCTACAACATTGAGCAATTTTTATAAAAGTTTTTCACCGTCTCCTTTCTTATGTTAAAATGTCTGTGCTGTAAATGTAGGCTGTATCTGTATTCCACCAAATAAATTTTCACCGTCGTTTGCGACTTTATATTTCTTTGGAAATTCTTATAGCCTTGATGCCTACTATCACTCCTCAGAATTTGTCGGTAGAATTTGCAACACCTTCTGTAAACATCGGTGCCGACGTTGCAGCGATGTTTACCGGCAAACATTTTAGTTTTTCTTGATTATTTTAAAACCTCCTCAGTTTTCACACTACAGACGTATATCAAATTAAAGAGGATAAAATTCCTTATATTTACAAACTTTTATTTTTCTTAAAGTTTTAATAATTTTGAAAATAAAGGTTCTAAGCTAATTTTCGTTTTCAATAATTTACGCCGCCCTGGTTCATCAAATCGGCATGTTATTTACATGAAAAATAGCCTTTAAGAATGTGCTTTCACTTTAAAAAAAATTATAGTTGAAACACCATTTGTTACTTTTTTATTAATTTTTTACAGTTTCCAACAGTTTTTTGACTCCCTATATTTTTGATATTTTCACCCCCTAAACGTCGTTTGGCACCCTATGTTGTATGATCATTCTTTATCCTCTTGATGCCTACTATCACCCCTCTGAATTTGTCGGTCGAATTCGACAACATCCTGAACACAGCCAAGACGTACAGGACAGGGCAGCACACAGTAGCCTGCAAGCAGTAATCGACCACAGCACACAAAGCGGCCAGACAGAATCCAGCAAGAGAGGGAATCCTCGGAGCTTTGCTCTACGCTCTCTCCAAACGGTTGAACTTATCCACTGTCTCCTCGCTTTAGCTGTATCCAACTGCCGACTCACTACTAAACGACTGGCTACTCCACACACGACACTAAGCTGCTTCCACAATAGACAACAGGACTGGGAAACTTCCACAATAGACAACAAACTGGGCACACAACTCAGCTCAGCAATAGCTTGGGCTCCATACAACGCTGGTACTCTGCCGTTGCTTCGTTATCCTCTCGAAGACTCGATACTTGACCACGACTACGCTTCAATTCATCCTGCAGCTTGAGACTGCCAACCTTTTATAGTTCCCATGGGGCGGTGCGAGAAGGTTCTAGGTGTATCTCAGTTCCTATTGGATGGATCGTTAAAATTCTCGAAGTTTCCAGCATTATCCATTTTGTCGCCAAGCTCAGGGATCACTGGCTCCGCACCCGAACATCATCCATTACAGATGATTGTAAATCGGCCTTTCTTACGATGACACTATTCGTTTTGGGAAGCAAAATTACAAGTTGGTAACAATATAAAGAACAAGTTTCAAAATGATTAGTGCTTCCCGTTAATGTTTTTGACTTTTGAATTCATTAAAAAGGATGATGCAAGAAAATCAGTGTTCAAAAGAAGTTAATGAATTACAGATTATCTTGCTATCTATAGCTAATTCCATAGTATTGCAATCCATGTAAAATTCCTCTGCCTCCACACATTGAACATTTAACTTTTCAAAACTAATTCATGTTAACTAACCATTCCACAAAACTAAGCATGTAATATTATTATTTATTTCTAAATGCAAATTTGTATGGATAATATGACAACTATTATGTGTACAAAACTACCAAATGCAACAGGTGTTTTAAGATCTATTACATAATTTCTATTTTGATATACAAAATCTTAATGATTTTTATAACAGAAATGAAAAACATTGCACGTTAAAGAAAGAAAATGACTTAGTTTGTTTTAAATAATATAACGACAAAAAAGAAACCCTTATAAATGCAGAAAGCAATTCAAGAATCATATTTATATTCTCCATTCCTCCCCTCTGTGTTAAAAGTACAAATTATATAAATTGAGCTTCACTATATATATATATATATATATATATTGTAACCAACAGTAATTAGTTAAAAACAATAATTTAACTCTTTATTAAGAGCAAGAGAAACAGTTTCAGTGAACCTTTCAGTTATGTTTTGGTGTTTGTCTTTTATGCAAGTTCATTTGCTTGCATTAAAATTATCAGTTTCTGAAGTCTTATTTCAATCCCAGTGCAATGATAGACTTCATAGGTCATGTTTTATTAAATGGTATATAAAAATATAAGAACTGAAACCATTTGTGACATGTACATAATATAGCCAAAATTACAAAAACTCAGAAAATACTTTAAAAATATTGGCTTCACATTGTAAAAGAGGAATAAATTTTTAGAATAAAAAGGTTTTTAACAATATTGAATCTTCATATTTTTTTTAACATTAGAATTCCATTCAAAATAAAGGTTACTCAAGTTAAACAATTACCACAAACTAAATCGAACTAAGGCAACAAAATTAGTATGAGGTATACAGTTCAATGCAGACAATGGGAAGAAAAAAAAAAAAAAAAAAAAGGGGGAAGGAGGAAGAGAGAGAGAGAGAGAGAGAGAATGAGAGAATGATTAGGCAGAAGAACTAAATTAAATAGATTTTACTTATCAATATTTTTGAAAAATGAGGGAAAAAATATGAGGATATGCCAACTTCTAGATTTTCCCCAGATATATAATTTCAGAGTATATCTAGAAAGCATGATTCGGCTTTCGATATATTTTAAATACAATTAATTTTGCTTCATTGGAAATAAAACATTTTCACCTAATTAAATAATCTCCCCATTTGTGCAAATTCCTGTAACATTAAATAAATTTCCTCCACTAATTAAACTATTTACAAGTCAATGTTCCCAACTGAGAACATCAAAGTGAAACTTCATCTAAAAATAAAATTTCATTCATTTAGATTAGAAAAAATAGTTATATATGAAAGAGCTGAATTTATATGAAATCCTATTTCAGACATAAGACAGATGATGTAGAAAAGTTAATTAAAATGACTTTTCTTAACATTTTAAATTTTACGCAAAAATTTATACAAAATTGAGAAATGATACAAAATTTCTAAAATCTTCTAGATATGGTTAAAAAGTAATAACATTACTAATAATATCATATATAATAATATAAATAAAAATATATTCATTATAACTCATTAAATCTCCATGTAATCAATTGGTAATGCAAATAGTTATTATTCTGTAAATGAAAGGTTTTTTTCTTACTGTCAATTGTTATTAAAAATTAAAAAGAATATTTATTTTTAGGATAAGTAACTTCTGTTGTGGATAAAAAAAAAAAAAAAAAAAAAAAAACGAATTTAGAAAATTTGTTTTAATAACTTAGGGTATTCGATTCTAAAAGTGGCAGATCAGCAATTACGTACCATAGGAACGACAATTCTAGAGTAAATGTTTCATCTTATAATTATTCCTTTCAATGAAGTTAACTAAAAGATATTCTTGTACACAAAATGGAGCATATGGAACACCTAAACTTGACTCATCAATATAATTTTTATGGAATTAATTAGTTGAATAAAATAACTACTGGCACCTACCCTCATAATTTCACAATAATAAATAGTAGCAAAATTCATTTGGAAATCCATTAAATGTAGCTGCCACTGTTTAATGATTATTATACATAAGACAAAGAAATGATAACCAACTCATTCTTTTAGAGTTTCATAGAGATGTTACAGCTATCCCTTTACAAATTAAAGCAAAAAATAGACAACAGACTGGACCAAAAGTTAACTGCTATATATCACAACAGAATAATGATGTCTTAAATCAATTTCAGGCAAATGTGCATATTGTACAGGAAAACAAGAATATGTATCATGCAAAAAGTGAAAAAAAAAAAAAAAAAAGGAATTATATTTGAGTAACTTACTGAAGCACTATAAGATATTTCTAAAAATTAACTTCCTGCCTGTATTTTTTTTTGTACAAAAACTTTTTTTATTTATTTAAATTCATTATATTCTAATTATAATTAATATATATTAATTATTATACTACATAATTAATATATTAATTATTATACTACATAATTATTATATTACATAGTTATAATTAATTGAATAAATTTTTCATTACTTATTCAATCTGGTCATTTCTACATCCTTTTTTTATGGCTTTAAGTTAGAAGTTACCAATGTATATTCCTAATATGGTACATAAAAAAAATTGCCATAAACATTTTTTCTTTTGGATTTGATTGAATTTTATCTTTCACTTAAATCATTATAAGATAAAATTTCAAAAAAGAAACAAAATCTGTACCTGAACACATACAGTAAATGGTCAACAAATTATTGAATAATAATAAGAAACTAAAGCCTATTCTTTATTAGGATTCTTTTCATCACACTATCTTTTGGATGTTTTAACTTGACTT